>NW_019525241.1:122219-125720 GCF_002814215.2 Seriola lalandi dorsalis | reverse complement strand
ACCTCCAGCTCCAAGCCCTTACATGACATTACTGGGTCATACTATTAATATTCACCGTGGGGGAGCTTCATTGCATCTTTTTTATGCTACTTTTCTAAATATTACTATAATTCCACTCATGCTAATTTTAGCTGAGGTGCGGAAAGCGGTGTCTGTCAGTGACCAGAATCAAAAAGACACTCACACTCGCTAATGGAGGAGACTCACGTTCGACTGCTCATGTCACATTTTGTATTTATTTTTGAAAAAAAATCCAATAAAAGTGGCTGTAGATATAACATTTGTTTTATTGTAGCAGAGTGATATTTGACGAGAGAGGGTCCTGAAGCTAAAATCCCAAAAGCTATTCAAGCTTTATTAAAAAAAACAAAAAACAAAAGAAAGAAAAGTCAAAACAGTCTGACACACTAACGTCACATTAACATCATTTCCCGGCCGCTTCAAACTAAGTTCTTCAGCAGGAACCTGTCAGGCAAATCACTGAGGAGTACAAAGTGCATTGAAGAACCTCTCCCCTACTACAGATCAATTTTCTTGTGATCAGCCGAGCTTGATGAGATAAAAGTGTTTCAAAGCGTTTTAAAGGCAAAGCTGTTTCCTTTTCTGTCTCCCCAGTCAGCCACTTTGAAGGCTTTGGGCTTTTTTTTTCTCTCTCTCTCTCTCCCCCCCCCACCCCCTTTCTGTCTCTTTTGTTGATTACACTGAGGGTGTTAAAGTGGGCTTCTCATTTTGCAAGCGCAGCGTGAAACAGCGAGAGGCCACCATGTAAAATATCATAGCTAGCAGTCACTGTATCATTGGATCGGACACAAAAACTGACGCTTATATCTGCTGTTTTACATTGTTCAAACATGGAAAAAGAAACCCTCTCTCTCGTTTGTTCCTTTTGTTTACGAGGTTCGGGTCTCGAATCAAAGCGCAGAGTCCCTCCTGAAATATTATCCTCTCTAATTCAGATATATTTGCCCGTGAAGAGGGAAGAGGCTGGATTGTGGCATCGCAGCGTGGTTCAGGATTTAAACCTGCATGGGTGGTGGCAGCATGTGCAAGCGCCAGGCTGTGGTGTTAGCCGCTGGTCCTGCCAAGCGAGGCCCCCGCCACATAAACAGGATTTCCCCCTTGGCGGGCAGGGCTGGCATAGCGGGCCCCAGCGGCCCTTTGAAGTGACAGGCCCCCCGAGTCCCCCGGGAGAGGCTTGGGATCTGATCCTTCTGCTCACATACACACTTGCCAGGACGCAAATACACACACACACGTACACACATATTCACGTTGATGCAGGCACATCCGCATGCACAGACACATAATCTGCTCTCGCTCAGTCGAGCACCCAAAAAATATGATCTACCCCCGTGTCCAGCAAATGCACACAAGCAGCGACACACAAAACCGAGCATACATCTCTGTAGCCAGTGCTGATAAAAGGGCAAGCAGGAAGATCCCAGAGTGCACCTGGCTCTGTGTTGATAAAGGAGCATGTTGTGGGTCCCAGCATGCATCATGGATGGGCCAAGAGAAGAAGGATGAGGTTGATTGATAGAGGGAGGAGGATGAGAGCAAGAATACGTAGAAAAAAACAGCTTTATCTTATTATTATGAGTTTTTGCTACTATTTTATTTTATATATTATGCACAAATATGTGCATTTTATTTTATACAGCAGTATGAATTTCCCCACTGTTGGACTAATAAATAACTATCTTATCTTTGACGTGTAAGGGGTGATGAACATATTGAGAATCATCAAATTTAAAGTAATTTGATCATTCTGATGAAACACCCTCTAAAATTCTTCGTATATCACTTTAGCGTCTTGCAGCTTTCCTGTTTAGCTTCACTCTCATCAGCTTTGCTGCAGCAGGCAGCTGGTATTTCCGGCTCGTAATGCTGACAGTTAGCTACCTGTGCAGCACTAAACGGCACGCAGAGGAAATTTGCAACTAGCTAGTAGAGCATTAGAGCCTGATTTTTCTGTCAGGGTTGGTAGAGACCAAAAAACGGAGGTAAAAGTAAAGTGAATGTTGGGCTTTGATGGCCAAAAAGACGACTCCAAATGACTGATATTATTGCTTGATAGCTGCTGGATGTGTAAATAGGCAAATATCCATCCACCCATTAGCTATACCGCTTATCCTTATAGGGTCGCGGGGTGGCTGGAGCCAATCCCAGCAGACATTGGGGACGAGGGTGGGGTATCAGTCTATCACAGCGCTGACATATAGAGACAAAGAACCATTCATGCTCACATTCACGCCTATGGGTGCTTTAGTATCGCCAGTCAACCTAATGTGCATGTCTTAGGACTGCCCCCCCGAGGGTTCAAACCCAGAACCTTCTCACTGTGAGGAGACAGTTCTAAACACTGCAACAGGTGACCAGACAAAAATAAATAAATAAATAAAAATAAATATTTATAGCAAGTTTAAGGTCAAATGTTGGAAAAGTTAACACAGCTGAGATGAGATGTGTTGACTTTTCAATATTTAACCAAAGCCACCATTTTTTTTTTTTCTCAAACCTCATTCACAGTGTTTTAGTAGCAAGGTCCAGGAGTCAGCACTTTGTCCAACCAGCCACTCTGACCCTCCTCCCTAAGAGCTGTGTTCAGTTTACACTTCCTGGAGTAAAAAGAAAAACAAAACAAAACACACACACAAAAAAAAAAACAGACAGCGCATTCCATTTGAAATGCAGTTGTGCAAACCCATTTTGTGCCGTATGGAGAAAATTGTCGGGAGGAAAGGTCGCATGTGGAGGTTCACCCCTCACGCATCCACCGGCTGGTCTAAGCTCGGATTCAAGCACCTCATACAAACAACCCTCTCAACTACACTGTGGCAAACAAGTTGTTGAAACAGTTTAATTAATTAGCTCTCTCCGTCAAGTGTTTTCCCACATTTTTTCCAACATTTAAATACTTCTCAGGCCTCTGAATTTGCAAATTGACAATTATAATTATTGGATTTTGCCTGGAGGGGAGAAAGCTAATGATTTGAGCTCATTTTATTGGGATTAATTTAATTTATATTTTGAAGATTGTGTGTACTAATTGATTAGCTTTAATCTATCTAAATGTGCGAGTCACTTTGCCCATGGCGGTGTGGATTATGTCATGCTGCTGGGGCTTTGGTTGCATATTAGACTACACACTTCATCTAAATGTGTTGCATTACTCATCTGCCCACAAACTGATGGGTGTTTGTTGTACACATCAACGGTAGACACTGAGATTGATTACACCTTCGAATGGTTGAAAAGATTAAGAGCGAGGGGGAAGACAGAGACATAAATAAAGACAGAGCTTGGTGGGGAATACAATTGAAAAGTGCAAGAGAGTTAAACGGAAAGATAAAGGGGAAGAGAGGGAGGGGGGGTAGAGAGAGGCCAGAAATCAAGAGAGAATCAATGAAGAGAGAGAGAGACTATCAAAAGCTTTCAACTTAGTGCTGAGCTTTGAAAGGAACTTCATCAAAAATTGCCCCCCCACACACACACACACCC
>NW_019525241.1:120686-122112 GCF_002814215.2 Seriola lalandi dorsalis | reverse complement strand
GGTGGGTGGGTGGGGGGCATCAGCAGAGAGAAGTGGAAAGAAAACAAAATATGAAAAGAAGTGTGAGAATAGGATTAGAAAGGCAAATATTGTATGGAAGAAGTGTCCTTTGTTAGGGACTGTACAAAAATGATTTGCCTGGGGAGGGGGTGGGGGTTGGATAACAAAGCATTCCCCACCGTTTATAATATTTTCTTTTAACTCACCACTTGAATGCCAAAAATTAGGATTGTATACCAAAATTTAAAATTGTAAAATATTAAGAGAAGAGATTATTTTTCATAAGATTCACAAAACCGTTATGTTTTTTTTTTTTTTTTTCACTGTGCTCATCATTAGCCCAAACTGGCAGCATCTTTCAGCTCTCTGTTTTGGTTTTCCAACTTTCAGCTTTACTGTCCTGGTTCACTCTCATCGCTCTCATCTGCATTGTTTTTGCAATTGCAGCGCTGTTTAAGGCTCGTAATAGTGACTTTGGCACACGCAGACAAACTTGGCAACGAGCCGGTGGAGCTTTAGAGCCTGGTTCTTCCCTCAGGAGGTGGTAGAGACCAAAAACAAGCGGTAACAGCGGAGTGAACGTTGGGCTAACGTTCATCAGGTGGCCAGAAAGACAACAACTTATACTATTGCTTCATGTCTGCTGGACGTGTAAGTAGAGGACTTTACGCCAAATTAAGTTTGAAATATGTCAGTGTTGTGTTCACAGCAGTTATTTCAGATTTAATATCAATGCATATGTCACAATTCACTTCACTGGACTGTTATTGCAGCTCTGTTTTCTGTTATGACGCAGAATAAAGGAGCAACTGTTGGCAAGAGAAGATAAAAATGATGCACTCTTCGCTAGAGATAACATTCAATCACAAATAAGTGTTGGGTGACAATTTATAATGCAGCAAATTTACAGTGTAATTTATTCTACAGTATGAAACGGGCAGTATTAAAAATACTCACTGGTTCCTGCTGGTACTTAAATGTAGGAAGAAAACAAGGCCATGCAGAACAATGGAGAAACAACACTTTACAGGACGGGAGGAATAAGTATACAACACTGGGCAGCTAGGAGTGCAGCGCAGTACTGAGAAACAAAAAAAATGATATTGGTTCTATTAAGGCTGAGTAATAAGCTCCGATACAGAGACATGATTGTTGTCCTTTACCTTTGGCCAAATGCACATGTGTAATCTCTGGTCCTCACAAAGACCATCTTTCTGATGTAGGAGTCCTATGCAGTCTCTTTTATATAATACCTCTCACAAGGGGAGTAAATCAAATATAAATAGGTGGCGAGAGAAAGACTTACCCTTTAGCAAAAATGAAATTTACAGTACCCTCTCACTTTTCTGACCCTCCATCTCTTAACAATTTTCAATCAGCCCCTTAGCAGTTGTTGTGTTTGAACAGTGTCACACACACACACACA
>NW_019525241.1:120573-120666 GCF_002814215.2 Seriola lalandi dorsalis | reverse complement strand
TGGGTGGTTTTGCGGGGGAGGGGGGAGGGGTCCCTGCCCGAGGTGAATGTGTTTGTGTTTGGTCTACTTTTGCCGGGATGCTGATATTAATGA
>NW_019525241.1:120200-120503 GCF_002814215.2 Seriola lalandi dorsalis | reverse complement strand
CACACACACACACACACACACACACACACACACACACACACACACATATTGTAGGAGCAGTTTCATTTTGTTTTTTTATTTCCTTTTTTTTTTTCTTGATTTTTCTGGCTCCTCAAACTCACACTTTTATTTCACTCCCACATCCCCTTCCTCTGTTTGTTTCTACTCTCTCTCTCTCCTCTCCTGGCACTCGACAGCCTGCCTCTATTCTCTCTCTTCCCCTTGCCTTGTCAGGTGATTGAAAGGCATGATGCGAACGAGGGAACAGGGAGGGGTGGGTTGGGTTGGGTTGGGTTGGGGGGG
>NW_019525241.1:114953-120180 GCF_002814215.2 Seriola lalandi dorsalis | reverse complement strand
CCCCCCCCCCCCCCCCACCCTCTCCCCCTATTTTTTAAAGCCCCTCCACCGTTAAACGCGTGTAAATAGTCGTGTCTTGTAAGCAGCCCAGATGACAGGCAGCAGATGTTTACCCCGGGGCTCAGTAAATCACAGGTTAGTTACTCTGATTATGGACCCTGGTCCGTCCCTGAGAGAAATAGCTTGACAGGCTTTAAGGCAGGCTTGTGGCATGAATTATAAATAACAGTCAGCCAGTTACTGCTCTTCAATGGCCGTCCAAAGAAACTCTGAAGGTGTTTGCTTCAAAAAATACGTGCATCACACTGAAGTTGTGACAGATATAGATACTTTTTTTTTTACTTATTATGGCCTCCACAGTTGGGACGGATGGTTGGAGGTAAACAGCAGGAGACTTTTAAACCACAGACTCTAGTTTCAGGTCAAATTCATGCCGCTTAAAATTACTTTACTTTTTCAATATTATTTAATTGACTTTTTCCCACTTTATTTGACGGTCAACACTGTCGAGACGGACAGGAAACACGAGGAGAGAGAAAGAGGTATGACCTGCACCGAAGGTTACAGTTCCGCCTTGAACTGTTTGGCCACCAACTTTGTCAATATTTAATCAAAACCATTGTATTTCCCAACCCTAGCTGAGTGCTTGAAGGTGTCTGAATGAAATACACATCCACTTTGTGTTGACATTATTACCGTGAGATGATTTTGAAAAGTAAAAAAAAAAAAAAAACCTGGATGCAAAGTGGTTTACTACGTAAAATATAAATGTTTTGAAGTGAAGACTACAACACAACCACAGTGATGGTCTGTTAAATTACAGACAAATTCATTTTGCATATGTCTCAGATATATAAGTTTCATGTTTCAGATAATGGACTTCTAATCCTAGAAAAGTAAGGAAGATTGGTAAATGCAGAGTACGCAAAGAAATGCACGTTTATTAGTTTTTCTCATCTCTGTTTAAGAAATGGAGACAACACTGTGTTTACCATCAGTGTGTAGATGCAGCATAGACTGGCTCTGAACTGATCCTAACCAGTCCGTCTATGTTTGACATGAGACCCTTAAAGCAGCCAGTGTTTTCCTCCTCACTAAAGAGCTTCCCGCTCAATAGGTGGTAGCAACGAAAGCCAGTACAAGCTGCCTGTGTGTGTGTGTGTGTGTGTGTGTGTGTGTGTGTGTGTTAGCAGGCAGTCGGGCATCATGCGGCCACTGTATCAAACAACAGCAGTGGACGCCAGGCACACTTCCGCTCCTCACATGAAAGGAGGCAGGATGGATGGAAATGGTTGTGGTCTTGGGAGAGAGAGAGAGGGAGAGAGAGGGAGAGAGAAGGGGGGGGTGGGAGAAGATGGGGGACACATTGGTCGGGCTGAAGCGGGAAGGGATGGGTGGGAGCGGATGGATGGCTGAGCGGCCCGAGGAGGCTGCCAGGAACCCAACTTCCCTGCACAGATGGAGCCTCCTCCTCCTCCTTTTCCACCTCCTTCTCCCAACACTGCCCAGAAATATGTGTGAAAGATGTATGTGTTGGGAATGTTGAGGTGTATGTGTGTTTAGAAAGTGTTTAAGTGTGTGTGTGTGCAGGATTTGCTGAGACATAGGAAGGAGTTATTTGCATGGTACAGTGGGATGGAAAGGGTGGTGGTAGGGAGAAGGGGGGGGGGCTAGTTGGAATGCAAATGCACTTCCGATAGAGAAAACTCAGGCCTCAGCTCATTTTTATGCTTTTTTTTTATATACGCTTACTGTGCTTGAATCAATCAATAAATAAAGCAAACGTGGTAGGGTAAAAAAAAAAAAAAAAGAGCAAGAGGAACGTGCATTTGTGGGCAGAAAATTGTCGGTGGATAAATATGTAAATGCTCAGTGCTGCTGTGAAACATCGGCATTGCCCTCCAAGCATTTTGGGCCTACTTTAGATGCAAACACATGAGTGATCAGAGTCAGAGCCTTGCTTGATAGCGCTCCTATCGAGGAAGCTTTTATGCCACGAACTCTCTTTCTTCTCTCCCTCTCCCTCTCTCTTCTTAATCAGTTCGGCCCTCTCACTTTCAATTAATCAGCCTCTCTCTCTCTCTCTCTCTCTTCAGTCTGTTTACCTCTTTCATACAATCAATTAACAAACCTATTTTTTTCTTTTTCAGCCTGCAGATTCTAGTCACACTAACAGTATGTTGCTGTCATCACTCCTGCGGTTCATGTAAAACCTGCGCCTTCCTGCACAGAGAGAGAAAGTGTGTGTGTGTGTGTGTGTTTGTTTGTGTGCATGCACGCGGGTACGTGTGTGTGTGTGTGTGTGTGCGCGCGTTTGCCACTTCCAAGGAAACATTTGAGTCCGTTTTGACTCCACCTTGACTGCTTCATGGATCAGCACCTGCAGTGAAAGCAAGAACAGACATTTGTGCCCTTGGCGGCTACAAAGGGAGATGATTATCGGGGATTGAGGCGATGTGTTTGCGTGTGTGTGTGTGTATGTGTAGGAGAGATGTGATGATGAATATGTTAGAGGCTGCCTTTGACTCGTGCAGGATGCAACCTTGTGTGCCTGTACGTCTGGGCGGGAGCACAGGATCTATAAATTCTCACATGTGATCTGTTTTTTTTTTTTTTTCCTCACACACACACACGGAGAGGGAGGGAGGGAGAGAGAGAGAGAGATACAGGTTGCAGGGGAGACAGGCCGGGCCGAGCAAACATGTGGCACTTGCCAACACCCTGCAAAACTAATCTCATATCTACTTTTGCTGCTGGGAGATTGTTTGTGTGACGGCCCTAAGGAGAGCCGAGAAGGCAGAGAGGGGATAAAATCAAATCTAGCTCTTGTCACCGACTCAATTCTGCCAGTGATCTGTGTGTGTGTTTGTGTGTGTGTGTGTGAGGGTGACATAAAGTGCATGTGAATGAACATGCATGTGTGTGATCCCATTTCAACACTTGCACATTACTCCCGAGAAAATGGAGTTTAAGGTTTTCATTGGTATGCCAAAGTTGCAGAAGATTGTGGCTCCGGCTGCTGCTCCAAATGAATGACATCCATTCTCCCGCTCTTGTTCTATTTGCCCTTCAAATAAAGAGACTCTCGAGCCTCTGAGAATGGGTGAGAGCATTTTTTTTTTTTTTTTTTTATTTCTTTAAGGCTGGAGCTTCAGTATACAGTGCAGGTGGTGCCATACCCCCATGTGCTGTGAAATAAGAGATGAAGATGAAGCCCTCACAACTCTATAGGCGGCGATAATGGGATTCCAGGCCATATTTTCACGGTGTAAAGAGACAAAGCCTGGCTGGAATCAGGCTTGATCCCTTGTCTTTCTAGTGCTCTCAGAGGGAGTTGGAGCCCTGCAGAGGCCAGAGGATGGTGCTCCATCTTTACTTTGTTTGTCCTCATATGCTCTCACTTTCTCTGGTAGTGCTTTGTCTTTGTACGCTTCTGTCTCCACTTCCTCACTGTCATTCCTTTTGTTCTTTCTATTTCTTTTCTTTTTTTTGTAAACATGTTTTTATTGTCATTTTTAGGAATCATCACATAATAGTACAGTTACATGAAGTGCTCTGGTAATGTCACCCCTCCCCTACTTAACCGCTTGTGCTCTTAATCCAAGGTTGCCAAATTTAGCTCACAGTATCGCCCATAACAACAAAATAACAAAAACACAAAACAGCTAACAACAACAATAAAGAATGACATCGCAAAAAGAAAAAAAAAGAAAAGAGAGGAGATATTAATATATACATGTATGAGTCATTGCGATGCAAAGATTTTCGTTGTCGTATCAGCCACTACATTGTATTCATCATCTCACCCTGGTCATCCTGGTGAAAAGGAAGTCAGATTCTTAACACAAGTGATCTGAGGCTGCCAAAATTGTCTGCTGAGCTGCATGTGGAGAATTTGATCTTTTCCAACTCCAAAAAAAAACAAAAAAAACAAAAAACATTGTATCATGTAGCCATGGGGTTCTGATGGGGGCAATAGTTTCTTCTGTAATAAGAATATCCTGCGATGGGCTACTAGAGAAGGAAATGAGATTACGTTTGCTTGCTTTACTGAAATATTTTTGCCAGCTTCAGGTACACTGACTGTCGCATGGTTTGATTACTTGTGCTAGTATTACTGAAATGAATCTGAAATAGGTTTTCCAGTACTCCCCCAGTCTTGAACCATTTCTCTCTCTCTTGCTGTTGCCTCTACTCACTACATGTTGTCACAGTCTCCTTGGCAGACGAGGACAAAAAAAAAAATCAAATAACATGTATGAGCTGATGTAGTTTAGGTTGGGTTTCAGGTCCCATGCAAAACAAGGACATTTTCAGCCACCAGATGTTACCTTTCAAATGAGGTCTCATTAATGTATTTTGGCCTTACAGTTCTTCTGTTATAAGCGTTTATATTTACATATGCAAATATATGCAAACTCGTTTAAAAGAAACAGGTGGATTTTATTAAAATTGACTTGTCAATGAATTATTCAAAATATTAGTATTACTATTTAGGACCTTACATTAACTCAGAGTCATGTGTAGTTTACATGTTTACATATTTCCTATGCATGCAGTTTTGCAAGATTTTTGGACATATTTTTAACCTTCACTGTGACACATCTGTTTTTGTGTGTAATTGAACTGAACCATATGGACATGAATGAAAATCATATGGTCATTTGTAATGAGTAGAGAGTTAGTGTTTGTATTACATGGGTTTAAATGCAAAAAAAGGAAATAAAATAAGGCTGTTCAATTAGGCTTCAAAATGAATTTGTTAGCTATAAAATTCTTGCACTGCAGAGGCTCATTTTCAAGTGTCACAGTTCTGATATTAAACCATCAGGAAACTGTGTCCAACATGCATAACAGTGAGCGTATAAAAATAAACACACACACACAAGCGTCTTAGTTTTCTTGTCACCATTTAATATTGAGCTCACTCTGCTTCTCTCCCTGAGCAATCGCTCTGACTGCTTAACTGAAGGCCACGTGTCTACAGTGAAGAACTGACGCTGAGCAAAGAGGCGGTATATGGATCCAATAATGTGTGTCCATCAGCAGCCTGTGGTGACAGACAGACTGTGTTAGTGTCTGACTCTCTGCTGAAGCGTTGCTGCAAAATTGTGAATCATTTCGCCCTCCATGTCACTCCGTACGCTCTCCTCGCTTCCTTCCTTACGCCCTGAAAGACAAAAATTTGTTTTTCCATGTCTGACCCCCGCCCCTTGTCCACCCCCCC
>NW_019525241.1:60691-114933 GCF_002814215.2 Seriola lalandi dorsalis | reverse complement strand
CCCAACCCCCCACTCCATGGCTCTCATGCTCCATTCTGCCTCCTCTCCTTTTTTTTCCTCACTCTCTACATCCTCTCATCTAATAATCACATTTCTTTTCAATTGCCTTTCCTTTTTTCTCTCCCTGATGAATGCAGAAATGACAGGGTGAGTCAAGGTTACGGCAATCTAGAGAGGCGACTGCTCTTTTTTTTTTTTTTTTTTTTACCTTGTGCCAGACAATGCAGCTACCAAATATTATCATCATCTACTCGATTTTCACAATCGAATTTTGTTTTGGCCATGGAGACCACAGCCTCCACTGCCTCAATGCTATTGCTTCTTTTCAATTTCTGCTGTATTGCTTTTCATCCTGTAGCAGGTACACCACACAGAGCTACATTAAAATATACAGAAAGTCATAAAAAATACAACATGTCTCACATATTTGTTTAAAGTTCTGATTTCGCCTTTCGTTATAAAGCAGAATAAGTGGATTAATATGCTAAAGCGCATATGCTGTTTTTACATATTGCTATTAAAAATGTAAAATTTTAATCAATGCATGAGTATGCAAGAAGAATCAGGAGGGAGGCGTTCAAAGCAAGGAGGCAATAGACAGTATGAATTGGCCTTTTAAAGGAACAGTCATACATTTTGGGGAAAGTCTAGTTAGCCTTTTAGCTGAAGGTTAGGCCAGGAACACGTGGTGTTGTGGTCGCAGAATGTCTTGGTTTTCATTCCAGTGCCATATTAACAGGTTGGAGCGGACACGCGGCCTGCATGACATGTGCGTCCCACGCCTCGCAGCTGCATCGCATGATAGCGATAAGGGGTTTCGCCTATTTCTCACATGTGATACACGCAGTCCTCGGCAAGAGTAGATAGGGAAAATATCTATTGATAGTCATAGTGCTATCATACCTACAACATTACATAAAATTGACACTTTTACTTCAGTTTTAATGTTTAGGCTGAATCTGAATATGACACAGCCATGAAAAAATATAAATATTTTATTTAAGCAGCTGCATGTGGAGACGGTGGCATTTTAGTGACATATTCTAACAAAAATGAATCAGAAATGAATTTATAATGAAAGAAATACAACATTTGAATAGCCCACTAGTGGCCATTATCCAAGGCAAACTCTATGTAGAACGATGGAGCCGCCAGTAGCAGTGACACAGCAGACACGCAGTAACACATACACATGCGCGAGCAGCAGTTCAGCAACGCAACGCATGCAGTGTGTTCCCTGCTGTTAGACAAGAACATTCACACCACTCTCATGCCTGTACGCTAAATATGAAGCCAGAGCTAGTTAGCAGTTAGCTCAGATTATCACAAAGACCGTGAACAGGGAGAAAGAGCTAGCCTTGCTCTGACCAGATGTAACAAAAAACTGCCTACTGTCACCTCTAAAGCTCATTAGCAAATTAATACAGCAAGAGCAGTAGTCAGGGAAGCAGCACAGACTCCAGGAAGTCACTGCACCTGCACATTAGGGCTTCTTCACAGCAGCAGACACAAGCCTGTCGAGTGTTTGCACAGGGTGAGCACTGAGTTCAACATTACATGACTGTGTTGTGTCCTGTCCTATTTTTATTGCTTTCATTGGGGCAAAGAGACATGTTATCGCCTGGATCGGTGTCTCGCTTCTTTGCCTCTTTTCTCTCCGCCTCCTTTCATTCCTCATTTCCATACACGCAGCCTATATATTCCCGCCTGCATGTACGTATGCACAAAACTCCTGCTATGTTCACCTGTTTGCTATCTGATGAGCTCTCCTGCATGCTGAGAGCTTGCACAGAAGCTACAAAAGGCCAAACATTCTTCTTCAAAGCTTTTTATTCTTTGTATCTCTTCCTCCCACTTCTCTGTCAGGCTCAGTGATCTGTACCTAAATGTGCCAGTATGAGATTTCGACCACATTTAACAGCCGTCAGGATGTTCCATACACAGAAGATTGCGATGAAAATTGAGACTCGAGTCAATTACAGCTCTCTCAGTCGATCCCGAATAAAACAGAAACTGTGGTTCATTTAATGTTGATAGGATATTGATTTTTTAATTACTTCTTAACAGATTGAATATGACATCCTCATTACAAAAGTTGATCAATATTTAAATGATGAAGTCAGCTCTCTTCCAGAATGGCTTGTATTGAAAGTGAGCTGAAGTCAGCCCCGGAGAAACGTCTGCGTTGACACTGATGTGAGATGCTTCTTTTGGACTCTATAATCGAGGCAGTTTATCAGTGATGGCAGTTTTTTGGCAACAAACTCATCTTTAAATGGAAAACAAGAGCAAAATAGTTAATAACAATGTTTGTGTTGCATTTTGGCTTTGACGCTAATTGGAAAAACACTATAATTTCATTGATATTTAAGGCATCATTAATACAAGCTGTACCAGGGGTGGGCTGAAACAATAATTCAGGCTGGGAATCCATCCCAGGCCACCCTGTTCATGCAAACCAGCACACTGCCAATTTTGGTGTAACGTGGGTACCAGACTTGGCCAGTATGTTCATCTGGGAGGAGAGTTATCCAGATTAAAATGTGCGACTGACCAGCAAGTATAATGGGAGAAGCCTAACACATTCAAATGTACAAGTCTAGCCTCAACTTTTTTTAACAGATAATGAGATACAGAGTCAAGACAGATGTTCAAGCTACAATAATATAAGTTTAGCTTGTGTTTTTGACGGACCTGGGCCCCATACTTGTGAACATGTCACTTACTTTTCAGCATTTAACTGTTTGTGATAAGGACCTTTCTCTTCTTCTCTGCACTGCTCCACCTTTCCTTCTAGCGATGAGATCAGGTGACGTGTCTAAAATGTTATTGGTGTAGAAGAAAGTAGACGGTTGCTAGGTGTGTCGCCGAGAGATGTGATGATGTCATTTTTGACACTGCAGTGAGAGTGACAGTTGTATCTGATGATGAGTAGTTCCTCAGAGGTCCATCAGCTCCTGCTTTTTATATTATGGCTGCTCAGCTTGACTGTTAGCCACTGTGCCGTACCACTATTTAAATACAGTTAATTTCTTTAAGCATATTTATGCCATGGAAAATGGCATTCCAAACTCTGGTTAGAAAGTAAATGATTTAAGGTTGGTAATAATACATTTTAGACATCTGATTTTCCATCCAGTTCAGGCTGTAATATATGAAATGGATTCATCGGAAGGAGCAGATGCAACTTTCCATACTCCCTCCAATTTAACAAACTTGTTTTGCAAAGATTGCAGTCTTGAAGGCAGTGTTTATGATCTTTATTCACCATATTAAAAAAGAAAAATCTTTACAAATCCCTGGTAAAAGCACAGATTAAGTCGAGAGCAAAAAGGCTCAATAATTCATGTTCTCTCTGCCTGTCACATGTTCTTTGACAGATTTAAGTTGTTTTTTTTCCCCATTTGTCTTGTGGTCTGTTCCTTTGTCACTTTAGCACATTTGTCCTCTGGGTATCATTACCAACAACTCTCCCAGGAGACAAAGGCAGCACTTGGTAGATAAAGTTGCATTTTGCTGTCGTCGAGACTTTCTTGTTAAATATTTAATTGTGAGCGCTGTTGCTTTTGTTTGTCTTCCGTCCATCGAGATTGAGGATAAATGTGCAGTAAGAGGACGCTGCACAGCAAGACATGATTTCTTTATTAGTTATTCATTTTTGTCCTCATTTTATATGTTTAAGCGCTTTAGTTTCATCTATATAAAGTTTGCTTATTTGTGAAGCAGAATGAGGCAAAGTGTCAGACTCTGAAATCCTTGTGTTGACGCCAGGGACTAGCTTGGATTGTTGGCTTTAATTGCTTCTCATAATTCATAATTCTGTGTAACTATGTAACGCTCATCTTTGCCTCAGAATGTAAGCTGACATTTTTACAGTGCATGTCAGTCATCTTAGTTATTATTAGCTTTGTCTTCTGCAACATCAGGAAACCTCATCTTCAAACAAAGCAGTTGTTTCCATACTTTACGTGACACTCGCCTGGTGAAAGCTGATGAAAAGGAAATTAATAATTAATGAAAAACTCAATAAGACGCATGACACCAATCACTTTGCCTGGTAGTGTAGCACTTAGTTGGTAACTTATGGAATCAGGCCAGGTGAGAGCTTCATTGCCGAGGGATGATGGATGGATGAATGAAAGTCAGGAACATGGAGACGGAGCGGAGAGGAAGCCTCCGCGTGCGTTTGCTTTGCTCCAACTACAGGAAATGTAAGAAGCTTAGTGGAAGCCTCCAGAGGATGGGTCTATCAGTGGTGTTTGTCAGCTCAGTATATTGCATTTCCTATAATAAGACTTGATTAAATGTGCATACAGTTCATAATGAGTGACACAATAGCTTTGCGGCTTAAGACAGTGTGAGTGACACTGCCTCCAATTAAAAAGAGCAGGATGTATCAACATTTGTTTAGGTTGAAAATAATTTCTGTGTTGGTCACACATCCAATCACAGACAAAAAACAACTCACACATCAAATCACATCATTCCCCCTTAATCTTTCACATAGACACAGGACATAGTGTCTTTGTAAAAGCTGCCAATGAATTGAAATTCTTGGAGATGCAACACATGTAAAAACCCACAAATATGCAGCTGAATGCCGTGCGTCTCTGACCCGTCACTCATACGTTAACAGGAATGGGAACTCGGCTGAAGACCTTGACAGAAACCTCCAAAAATGTACATGCTCGATGAACTTTTGACACATTTTTTACATTTGGTACAGTAAGACCTCATGTTCCCCAAAAATAGAACAGAACAGAATTAAAAGTAATAAAAGTAATTTGTCTTTTCTTTTAGGCTAATAATAAGCCCTTCATAGAAATAAATGGGCTATAAATGACACTGGTATGTTCTTTATAGCTCATATATTTCTATCTTTAGATTCCTTCCAGTTGCTTTGCATTACATAATGTGTAAAATCAGACATAGTCACTAAAAACACACAAAACTTTATGCGGCGGAAAATGCACTGATGTCCCAACCTAACAAATGTTTCCTAAATACAAAGACGTGAATGTGACAGACGTTTAATGTGATGTGTTTTTGATGGATTATTTGCTGACAGATACTTTGTTTCTTTCCTGTGGGCGTCAGGTGATTGACAGTAAGCAAAGAGGAGCACAGTGCCTGCACGGATATGAAAACACTCAACTTGAGCGCAGGGAAGTTATGATTAAACAGAAAGTTTGCCAAGAAGCCAAATTGGTGCCTTGTGTTTGCTGTGATGGATCATTTCTCGCAGGTGATCTTTGCGTCTGTGGGGAAGTTGTGTTTGATACTGAGCAGAGTTGCAGCAAAAGGCCTCTCCTGACTAAGATTGATCCGTGGTGTCTCTTAGTATGGTGGCTTTGTGCAGATAGTGCTAAGGATGGGGTGATGTGAGGGAGAACAGAAAAGTGGATTTCTGTCAGAACAATCCATCTCAGCCACAGGAATGAACCATCCTTTAACAGCTGTATTAAACTTATGCAATTTTCCCTTATTTTGTTTGATTTTTTTTTTTTCCATTTCTGCTTTTGTCTTTTAAATTCTGCTCCCTACCACCAACAGGAAACACAAGCCTAAAGTTTCAGCCCTGATTGGTTCAGATAGTCTATTACAAATTACTCACAAAGTTGGGAACACATGTCCACAGTTGTGAGGAGGCCATACTGTGTAGCCATGACACCACCACACCCAAAGATATATGATTAAAAAGACTATCTTTGTTATGGTTACCCTGGCAATACCCAGCTAGCATATTTTGTGTTGCAGCAATAGCTTGACTTTTCTATAATGAAAAACTTAGACTATAGGGAGCTACAATCCATATTCCGTATAATAACAATAGATCAAATGAAATAAGTGTTATGTCAAGGGGATTGCTCATAGTGATGAACCTGCAAAGAACTATCGCTAACTAGCATCAAGCTAGCTAGTAAACATAGCTTTTAGCATCGAAAGGCCTGGATACTGTATTTCCTTCGGAAACTGGTGAATACCAAAAATAGAGCTAAAAGAGAGTGAATGTTACACTTGCATTTGTCAAGTGAATGCTAACGTTGCTTGGACTGCTGGATAGGCAGCTGTATGCTAGCATAGATGATAATCTGTCAATGTTGCATTCACAGCTTGTTTAGTGGCCAAAATCGTAGGTTTAATAAAGGTAAAGAAGTCCACATGAAAATCCTGCGTACTGGTTTGACTACATTAAAAAATGAGTCGCCACCATAACTAAAACATGACTAGCATCAAGAACTGATTGAGATCAGCACCGCTACATGTTTGTAACACTGCTGTGGGGAAAAAAAGACTCATTTTCTACCTGGTATGTCCTTAAAGATATATGTTAGATTGTAAAAAAAAAAAAAAAAAAAAAGGATGTGGATAAGAATGTTGATGACTCTTCCAGATCTGGTTGGACTGTTGTATAAAGCTCTGACAGGTGTATAGGTCTATCCAGTCGTGCAGTGAAACCCGGCTGGGTAATTCATGGATTTTGAACCGTTTATTCAATTATCTGTCTATTAGGTTCGTAAAAGGACTTCATTCAGAGTCGACCTCGTCTCAGAGGCTCAGAAGAAGCCATTGTTTTGACAGTAGCAGAGTGTTCAACCTGTCCAAACAATAATGGCCTCACCTGTGAGAAGACAAAGTGGGTCACAAGGAGAGCCATTCTGGTGGCTGCCACCTCAACTTTTATCTCTGATTAAACCGTAAGAATCTTTGTGTTGGACACCCTATTGGACATAGGCCGTATGTTCCAGCTTTTCCCTCTGATTAAGCCCTCCTTCAGATTTATTGACCATGGGAAATAATGGGAAACACAGCGAATGTAGAAGTTTTAGCCCATTACTCATGGCTTTTATTGGCATGGGCTCTGTCTGGCACACAGCCAGTGACCTGCACAGAGGACAAAGCAAGTAACGCCTCTCCTGGCTTCTGGCAAGAAAAAGCATAGCGGTGAGTGGGTGGCAGTATAGAGGAGGAGAAAGTGAGAGAGGAGACATGGCAGCAGTGTAGGTGGGTGGTGTGAGGATAGAGGGGAAGGAAATGGTTTAATAATTTACAAAAAAATAGAAAAAGAAAAGAATTCCACAGTGCTCCAAAATTTATATCAAAATATTTTTCCTATCCTCTTGTAATTTAAAAGAGGGGTTAGGAAAAATGCAAGCAGACATCTAACAGGGATTTATAATGGTGTCTAGACAGAATAGTTGGTCCCCAAGGCAACAAAAATGAGCCCCTGTGTACTCTGTGATAAAAAAGGAAACACTAAGGCACTGATATTTATATTTCAGCATGTCATATAAGTATACAGTTAGCATAAGATTAAGCTGTTGAAAACAAGGATTGACACCTTTTTAGCACCTTAAAACTTTTCCCTAATGGTATCAAAATCAACTAATGACGTTTCGTAAGACTGCTGCGGAAAAACAGCTGCTTCAGTCAGTTCTCCTGCTCTCCGGTGTTGACGGTGCTTTAAATGCAGCAAAATCCCACAGAAGTCTATTTGGATTTCTGTTTTTGGAGATTTTGGAACAGATCTAACACAGAGTTTGTTTCTGTCTGGCGGGCAACTGACTGAAAACATAAGTAACTTCACTATGGGGGAAAACACATGTATAACATACATAACAAAACAGGAGGGTTCAGGGCGAGATGTGCAATAACAGATTTTTTTCCCCCCTCAGTTTAAAGTGCAGAGTCCGGTGATAATTCTCTGTAGATTCATACAAGCAACCTCTTTCACATTTCACAATAATATTACAAAAATATCGATTGCAGCCGCTTTAAATTGCCTAATTAAAGTAAATAATGGGACAGTTTATAATTCCCTTCATGCTGCTTTATGCCCTACTATAATAATCCATACTCGCCTGTTTTGTGGCTATATTTTTTGCTCACGGTGACACCTGACCTGAAAAAGCATAGATATCATAGATATGTGTAAAGGGGAAGAACTCCAGCAACATTCACCCTGTTTTCTGTCCAAAGAAAAGTTTTATATCAGCGCACTAACGGGTTGTTCTTCCAGAGTGAAGCTCCCGTCTCGGCTGTTTGCTACAGCTGGCTTAAGAACGGAGCCAGTTTCGATTCACACCTTCCTACTTTATAAATAACTTAACAGAAAAGCCTAATTACTGGTAGGTGTAGAAGCAACAAAGCTTGCATGCTTTTAATGTTCTAAATAATTCCTCACAGTTACACAAATTGCTTAAATTGGTGTCAAAATAACACTATACATATGGTTTGGATGCTTTGGGACTATTTTACAGGTTCAAGCGCATCAGGCGAGATGTGAGGACCAGGCGCATAAAGATGGCAACCTCGTGAATAAGTGTAACTGGTTCCTACAGCAAATCAAACCGTATCATTCTGTCTCAGTGTTTCTTAATTAGGCTGTGTGTGCACAAAGTTATATTTAGTTTGCGGCTCTTCTGGGAGAGTATAGAGTGGTATAGGCACAGCAGATGATAATGTTAGACAAGCACACACACCCACACAGTCACAAGCACACATACAGTCTTCCCACCTCAAATCCTTGTAGAGGTCAAGTCACTGTTAATTGCTTTCCGTGCAGTAGATGGATGGATCACAGCGTTGGAGAGGAGGCAGGGAGGTGTCAGGACAGGGAAAAAAAGGGGCCTGTCTAAAACACACACACACACACACACGCACACTTGAGCTAAACATACACACACACAAAGTGGCGTGCAAACAAAGCCATAGACATTCAAAGTATGCACACAAGCACACACACACACACACACACACACAAACACACACAGTCTGGCATGCATGCCAGCCAGCAGAGACTGTTATCAGCTAATTAGTGCTAGTAGCTGCAGGGGCCAACCTTATTGACACTGCAATGACAGTTTTCTGGTTTGAGTGGCACCGTCACTCGTCCAACCATGTCATTCTGATTCAATTATAAATACAGAGACGCTGGGCTAAAACTCACAAGCACCCCCCCACCACCACCACCACCACCACCCCAAGGAGGAAATGCTGTGCTCTTGGATGCTGTGATCGCTCCAGCGGCCTTATGATGGCGATTGTGTGCAAACTGACCAGTAGCTTCCAAATGACTGATGGACACACTGTGCCAGTAATCCCCGCGTCAGGCATCCCCGAGTCGTGTGAGAGTTAAACAGGATGCAAATGTACATAAAACAGAGAACAATGGCTGTGTTGGCACTCAGAAGGCAGGAGGGGTGGAGGGGTGGGGGGGCGAGGAGAGAGAGGGAAGGGGGGGGGGATTACACAAGCTATTGTTTTGCTATTGAGTATTGGTCCTCCTCCAGCCGGATTGCTTTCATTCACAGGATCCTGACATGATTTTTTTTTTTTTGAACACATCACACTGTGCACAGAGGAGAGGAGGCTATTTAAGAATTTGCAACGGCATCAGTTCTTTATGTTTGTAATATGATGAAATTTTAGGCTACATGTGTAATAGCTTTCAGGGGATGTTGATATATTCTAGGAAAACGAGCCTCAGGCAAGGCTATCCGAAGCCTTTTGCTTGTCTCAATAACTGGAAGGCTTGGCTAATGTGCAGAATCTCCTCATTACAGGAAATCCACCAAAAAATCAGCACTTTAAAAATAACAAAATTGTGAGGCCAAGAAAAGTCTGTATAACATCATCTCAATGTTACAATGGAAGATAAAATACTCTTTCTATGTTTGGCTTAATTCGGGGTGCTATATGATGACCACATGCAGCCCAGGGTTTGCTCACTTTTATTTATCAGTGGAAACATCCTATTAGAGCTGCACTACCTCATGCTTTGTAGCTGGAGGAGATTATTTGGGGGAGTTGTGACGTAACCTGGAGCTAAGCAGAAGGGGGGGAGAAAGTCGATTTCGTATGAGCAACACACACACACACACACATGCAGGGATAGAGAGACAGAGATGTGCAGACATTCAGTGCCTGCAACTGTTTGATCTTTATAGATTATCTGATGGGAGGACAAAGTAGATAGAAAGAACCTGCGCAGCCTGGTCTTTGCTCAGTGTGACGTTTTATTTGCCTTCAAAGTCAGGGGAGTCTGTCAGCCACAGAGCTGCTGGTTTGGGAAGAAGAAAAAAAAATGTTTCCAAGAGGTGCGACGCGCAGATGAAGAAGAACAGGGATCATCCAGGAGATGCATAGTTTATGAAACTGGCTGTGCTCGTGCGTAAATGGCAAGAGTTGCATTGGAGTGAATCAGGAGGGAAGGAGAGAGAGGGAGGGAGAGGAGGGAGAAGTGGAGAGACAGTTGGGGGGGCAGGGGGGGACGGCGACAGAGAGAGAGGGAAAGTGACGGAACGACGGAGCAATATAGTGAAGTACAGGGAGAGAGAACAGAGAGAGAGAGAGAGAGGGCGACAGTGGGAGAGAGAGAGGGAGAGGGAAAACGAGAGCTGCAAGGCGACTTGGCTGGCAGTTGTTTGCCTCTGCCTCTCCAGCAATGGGAGAGATGTGCGTAACATGCAGCGGGGAGAGGTGATCTTCATCTGCGCGCCGCATCGCCGTGGACCGCCGTGCGCACTCGAAGACGGAGTCACACCGAGGGGCGCAGCCCGCTCTGCCGAGCCTGTCGTGAGCGACACTCTGGTGAAGCCGACGAGAGACTCTTGAAGAAGAAGAAAAAAAAAAAAAGAGAGCGAGAAGTGGTGTGAGGAAAGATGTCAGCCCCTCAGTCTGTGATTGGGGGTTAATCGCCCCTGTGTTTGGAGCCACTCTGACGCACCGGCGGCGAAGCAAGCGCGCATATTTTCCCTTGTTTTTACGGATCCCTGCACCTCTTCATCACACCTGAACCGGACTATCAAGTGAGGATTTTTTTTTTTTTTTTTTTGGTTAGCATGAAGGGGACGAATGCTTGAATTTCATGGCCAACAGAATATGAGCCAGTGCGTGTCTGTGAGCTGAGGTGGAGTGTCTCTCTCTCCGGCTGCACGGCTGTCTCGGTCCGCCACAAACCCTCCTACGCCAGGATGCAGCTGCTCAGAGTTGCGTGGGCACTGACCGGAGCGGCGATCTGCTGCTTTCTCATTCTCCTTATTCACTCCCGCCTGCTCAAAGAAGGTAATCACTCAGAACTCCACCGATTCACCTCTCACATCCATGCTGTCTTAATGCGCCACCACGTTTCCTGTAGTTTTAATGAAGTTTTCCGCTACAGTAAACCCAATGCGGAGTGTTGTCCGTGGCTTCGGCGCAATCGCAGTCAAATGTGGACTTTTTTTTTTTGGGGTAGCACTTGAATAAAAATCCACTCCATACCCAGGCAAAAAGCACAGTCATTTGCATGAAGCACAGTTCGTCTTGCTCTGATTTTCCCCTAACCTGCGTTATTCCTCGCCAACAACTCATCCAACCGAGGATAATCGATTGATCAGTTATGTATAATCGAAGATATAAGTTGAAGCTGTTCGAGGGAAAACAGCGGCATTGAGATAATCAGCTCACTCTTTGCATAGAATACTGATTTGGTGTAAACGTTTTCAATAGATGGCACTAGAGTCTAGCTTTAGGGTAACATTGAGGTCAAGCGGTTCTAATGTCGTTCCATTTACCTTCTGTTGCGTTTTCTGGCCCCTTTTATGGATTCATTTCAATCCCGATCACCATTCACACACCTCCCAGCGAGGCTCACTGCTCTAATACACTGTCCACAATGTGCCTGTCATCACTGTCATGCTGAATGGAGGTTCTCAGCCTGTGGATGTGGCTGCACTGTGGCAAATTGTCCAGATTTTTTTTTCTTTTTTTGGTTGGGGTGGGGTGGTGGGGGGTAATTAATTGAGTTTCATTTGCTGACATTCAGCTGAATGAATGACATGTGGTTTAATGAGTGTGGCAATCATCAGACACCAGATCCGTCAGAAGTGAGCTGATGTGTCGGTGAGGCAGATTATTCCTCGTCATTAATTCCACCTACAGTGGAACATAATAAATACAAATCACACCTGTCTGCGGGGAGATCTTCACGCAGAGGTTGAGTACACTTACTGCTCAAACTCCTTATGAAAGTCAAATGGTGCAACCCAGGGGATTACTGTTCTGTATGAACCTAGCACACAAAAAAAAAAAACAGCACTTAATATTCCCTTTATGCGTGTACGCCCCGGGGCGAGCAGAGTCTGTTTGGCACTTAGGAATAGTCATGGGTTTCCTTTGTGGCGTTTTTTTTTTTTTTCGAGAAGCGTGGCTTGGAATGGCCTGCCATCCCCTCCCTGCCTCCGGCCCTGGGCAAATATTCAGGTCAAGCAGTGGCAAACACTCTCTCCTCACCGTGGTGAGTCCATGACTACTGTGGGGTAGAAGAATGTCCAGCCATACTGAAAAGGATGGGGAGGAGAGGGGTGGGAGAAAAAAAACACACACACAAAAAAAAAAACTTGTCTGTCAGCCAAAATGGGGGACAAAGGGGAGTTCAGGATTTTGTACTGGCACATGTCCTGAAGCCTTCCTTTGGATTTTTAATTTACTGTGGCATGCTAGCCTTTTTTTTCCACAGAGGTCAAAAAGAGGATTGTGTGGCCAACTAACAGTACGCAAAAAAGTGCTGCTCATGGCTGTGTTAATGCGAGGGACTCTCATTAGATTCAGGCCGTCAGCACTGTCGAGCTTGTTGACTGGCAAGGCAATATTTTTGACCTTCACCGCAGCGTTGTTTGTCTGTATCATGTTGTGCTTTTACACCGAGGTCCTGAATTTTTCCCCCTAAGCCTGCATTTTCTTTGCTTTCAAAAAAAAAACAAAAAAAAAAAAAAAAACTTGACACCAAATAGCTTTTAACTTTCAGGGTGGGGTGCTGGGGGGGCGCTCGGTGGCAAGAAGATGCAGTTAACGGTTTGTAAGGTTCCTTTTGAAATCTACTAAAGAGAGCTGGTGGGTGGGTGGCACACAAAGGAGGGGCTGAGGACATGCTCACTTAAGGCTACGAGAATGGCCAAGGTCAAAGCCAGCTGTAGGGGCTAATAACACCAACTGATGAAACAAATCCAAAGGACTGCATTAGTGACAATCTTTTTGGGGGTGGGGTAATGATAGGCATGCACAAGGAGCCTAAAAACAGAACACACCCCCTTTTCACATATTCCTTCATCATCATCAGGGTTGTGCAACACGATGTGAATCACATCATGTCACAGACTCATCACCACTTCTCTCTTTACGTTCACATTGGGGTGAACGCAGGATATCGGCAGGCACGTTTCCCGGACTTGCGATCATCCCGGGGAAGGTTGGGAATGCTAGCAGCTATAGCCAGAGATCCACGAGTGGGATGCTCACAAAGAAAGCGACTGTCACCCCTCTGCCAGCCTGTTAAGAGAGCCCAACATGCCAGCGAGTGTATTTTTGGGAGTTGTACACCTCATTGCGTCAGCTCCCTTGCATAATGTGACACGGGATCTTGTGCATTGAGAAAAATGAGGATGCGGAGGGAGATCGAGGGTTGGGGTGGTGCTGGTGGTGGTGGGTGTATTGGGGGTGGGAATGGAAACATATTAAAACATTATGCATAGGGAATGTGGATGAATTTTGTGCCATAAATTTCTCACACTGTCCACTTCAATAATTCAGGCAATGGAGCAAATCCCATTTTGCTCTTCATTGGCCGAGATATTTGTCACATGGCAATAGAGAGCCTGACAGGTTCATGGAGCAGTTTTTTTTTTTTTTTTTTTTCCAGGAAACGGGAATCCACTGGTGAACCAAGGGCAATCTAGGTTAAAATAATGAAGAGATAACCACGTTACTCAATGTTATAAAATCATTGGTAGCATGAAATTGAGGCACCCTGTGGGTTACAATTAAAGCTACGAAGAACAGCTCTTTTAAAACCTCAATGGCCTGTAGTTCTTTCTTAATACAGCAATAAAGTTGTGGAGTTACATGAAAATTAGCATCGGGTGGGGGGGGGGATTCGAGAGACTTACTGTTAAAATGTTGAAATATGACATTATTTGTGAGGAGATAAAAAAAAGTTATGACCCACAGCTGCAGAAGAGATAAATTGGATAATTGTGAATGACGAAAGGCGAAAGTAGTAATCCTTATCTAAAATGGAATGATCTGGGCTATTATCAATGGACATCAAAATCACAGTGCTTTGGCATCTGTTGTTTTCAAAGCATATGAGAAAACAGGCCTGAAGAGACAGAAGATAGAATCTGATCTGAAGTACTCTTCAAGTAAACGAGCGCTCTTAGACGTGGTGTTGCTACCTGTAACCTGTTTTGCTAGTAGACACCATTCCAATTTCACACTTCAAAAAAAATCTGTGTTTGACGGTTAAAAGCCAAAACCGGAGTACCGACCCCAGTGGCCTCTGGACGTCCTCTACCACCGGTCCGCCTGACGACCGCAGTTATTGATCCTCAGGTGAAACCACAGGGTGAGCCATAATGGGCCGAAGTGACAGAGATGTGTGTATTCATACACTGCGCCTGACATAGGTCGACCAAGATCAGGTTTCATTGACCACAGACAGACATGCAGACCTAGGGATCCTATTGAAAGGAAAAAAAAAAAAAAGGATATGGATTAGAATGGCAGTTTGTGGCACGGCAGCTCTGCTCGGAGCAGCCTCAGGCAGATTTGGGTCAAGCGGTGGCAAACGCTCGGTGTCCTGCACGTACGTTGCCCGTGGAGAAAGGGAAGCCCTGTTACATCTTCAGACATGAGTTTTTGGAGAGAGAGAGAGAGAGAGAGAGAGAGAGGCATCTCCCGTGTGCACATGCTTCTGTTTTCTCACTGTTGCTTGTTTTCCTCAAGAAAGACAGATGGAAAAACGGAACAAATTAACACTAGTGGTAGTCATAGGCTGTATACTTTGACAGAACAGCTTGTTTATGGCCAGCGATGCAAGCTTCGTGTATGGAGACACGCTGCTTACGTGCCATTCACAGACGAGGTCATCAGGTGCACTTTTCCTTTAAGAGGTCCTTGAGGAACAATGCCTAATCAGGTCACCTTTACAGAGCCCTCGACTCTAAGCCCGGGCCACTGCAAGAAAAAGGCCACTGCACTCTACAATGTCTCGAAAGCGACATGCCCTCGATAGCAGCTTTCAAGATGTGCATGCCAGTGACCAGTAGATGCACCGCCCCCTTTACACAGGGAAGATACCAGCTCTACATCTGCAGATTTGTAGGATGATTGCCGGCTTAATGCACCAGAGATGTTAAACAGCGGACGGTTATGTAAGATATTGAAGGACTGCTACAGAACTGTTGTTCATGATGTCAGCTCTAAGTGTTCTCCTCTTTATGTGACATTATTTTTGTTTTGCTATTTTTCCTTATTGCAGAGATTTTCTGTCCTGCTGTTTTCTTTGTTGAGAGCTGTGTTCCATTTTTCCAAATGGGAAATATGACTTTGGTTTGTGCAGAATGAAGCAGAATGCTGAATGCACTTTTGTTGTGAAAGGGCGTAGTTGTGTGTTCCAAAACGTCACCTGCATCTAGAGGATGTAGATTGTTTAATTGCAACTAAGGGCAGAGTGAGCTGCAGTATGAGCTCTGACTTGAATATGACTTAGAGGTACAGCAGCAGAGGTGTAGTCATTAAGTATTTCTTCCTTCTTAAGCATCTATTATTAATCTGCAGAAAGGAGGGATTTTAGGGAACTCAGCCCTGAAGCACAGCTTTAGGCTCAAGTGACATAAAGATAATATGCGTGTATTTAATGCCGCAGTAATACTCCTTTAGCATACAGAAGCAATGTCACAATCACCGTGTTTTACTCAGCAAATCCTCGCTGATGTCAAAATCCCTCACAGCAATGATGCACACAGGTAAGCCGAGCGCTCCCCTGCATGTAATCTGCTGTTAACCGATTTAAATTGAGCACAGTTTATCTTTAATGGTCAGTATCAGCTATAACCCGCAGGGGTAATGCACATTAATCAATTGCTTAATTGATTCATTAGTTAAAGGGTTTGTTAATTAATTCACTTCGATGAATCAATCACAGTTGCAGCGGGAACCTTTGGTGGGGTTTTTTTTTTTTTCGAGGTAATCTAAGCCAACTCCAAACGACCCCCTTGTGTCTTGTGTCTTGGGGCACTTTTAATCTGTATGTGTGTGTGAAATGTTCGATATTTACTCATGGCACTGTTTCTCACAGTTGTTATTGATTGTGAGACAGTAAAAAGTGTGCACTATTGCACCCAGTTTTCCTAAAGTCCTATTGATTGCGTTTTGGCAGTGCGGTGGGACAATAAAAAGAAAAAAAAGGCAGCGCTTGGAGTTTGACTCTAATGAAAAGCTGGCTGTGAGGCTCCTCTGTAGGTTCCAGTTTTTACTAGAGAGACTCACTGGCCTTTTGGAAATAGTGATGTCAGGAAGACATAGACCTAATACACTCCATTTCTGCCCTTGCACCCACGAAGTGCCGTCTTAAACTCCCCGAGGCCCTACCGATCCCAGCTCGAAAGACATGGAACTGAGCTACTCTGTTAAAAAGAAACCTCGAATCAGCAAGGACACGCGGTGCTACGTCTTACCTCCTATCGGGCGCATTAACGTAATACAGATGCTGGTGATAAAATGTGTATCACATGCAGTAAACTGTGGCACGGATCAGCAAAGCTAGCGCAGATTGCTAGATTGTGCTCCTCCTGGATGGAAGATGAGGGGAACTGCAGAAAAGGATTGAGTGATTTTAATAACCACAGCTGTATCTTTAATTAAAACCTCGTGCTGTAAGCCAGGGAGTGTGTTCTGGTCACTGCGATGCGCTGTATGAATTAGTCATGTGAGTGCCTGTATACGCACATATTCGAGATTGAATGGAGGAGGAGGGGTGTTTGGCAGAAGACACACACACACACACACACACTCACACACTGAGGAGTAGAACAAGAAGAAGGAGGGCCAGTAGTCTGAGAGGTTAGAGAGTAGCAGGGCCATTTGTCTAACGGCTTGTCAGCCGGTGGGAGAAAGATCCTCTCAGATCAGCGTTTTTCCTCCGAGGAGGGGCGGATTCCTCTGGGCCCATTCTTGCAACACTGGCAACATGTCCATCATGACCGTCTCTCAAAGAGGAGACGGTCCCTCCCCTCAGATGATCCAACCCAAGCTTATCGTGTATTCATCTGGATATACAAGCTCAGAGAGTGCTGATTTAAGGGGAACTGAGCCGGACCCTCTGTCCATCTTATTCATAAGCTAACTCTCCAGGCTATCGATTACGTGACCACCGGGCCGCTCGAGTGTGATACATCCGCGCGCGTTCTCGAGGAAATGATGGGTGAGAAGTGTGCTTACCCTTCTGCGGTTTCAATTTGTGCTTTCCTGCTGTGTCAAAGGTAGAGATGAGGTTGTCCCCGCCACCCCCACCACCTGGTTCGATCAATCACCCTGTGTCTGTTCATCTTAGCTGATCAATAGCTATTTAAGAAGTTTGATCTTCTTCGTGCATGGGATCACAGTCATTTGAATGGATTCAAAAAAGGAGATGTTTTTTTGTTTCTTTGTTTCTTTTGTCTTCACAAAAAAGCTCGTCCCCTGGAGGCCATTGTGACACAAATGTGGTGTCTGTGATAACAGGCTTGGTCATGCCGTATGGATCCGGTGCGTTGGGAGCGTTTCTCCATTTCCATCTGACAGAAATGTAGGTTTAATCTGACATTAGGTTGGCTATAGTGCATTAGCTTTTTGTGTCAAAGGGGCAGAATATTACCGATGCTATGCTGCTCCACCGAAACAAATTGCATGTTACTCTTTAGAAAACTAATGGAGGCTTTATCGATTCCAACAAGCCCAGCCACTTGCCTGGTCCCGGCTGTCAAATTGTGTCTAAAGCAATTTCATAAAGATCATTATTTTCTTTCTCGGGATGTCTTGCAGCCAAACAAGATCCTCCTCCATTCGTTCCTGCCTTTTGTACTGCTTACGGCGGCAGCTCTTATGGTCCAATTGAAAATGAATTAGAATAGAATGACACATAATGAAAATCACTAAAAAACATTGGCACGTCACATCCCCTTAGCTTGTTGCACCCTTGAATAGATTGCTTGTGGGGTTCCAATTCCTATTCTCGATCCAGAGAAAATGGGTTTAGCTCACTGTAAAGGACAAGCCATAACATTATGGGTCATAACAAGCGCCGCCACTCATTTATCTCATAATGCCATTATGGCGTGCGGAAGGGAAAGGTGCTGACATGGGTGTTAGTCATGCAACAAAGCCAGATAACTCAACACATTCGCTGCACTTATGGTGATCATCACTGACATAATCGTCGTCGCTGGAGAGCGTTACAGTATCAAATTGTGATCCAACAGGTTGCATGAATAGCATTATTCAAATGATAGTATGTTTATGATGTTTACTCATCGGAAACCCCTTGTCTCATGAAGTTGTGAGGTATTTTTTTGATGTAGAATCTGTGATGCGTGAAATTTAAAAAACACAGCGCTTGGACCTGCTGTAACGCCCCAAAAGGATTGATGGCTGTTGTACCGCACAGACTGAGGCAAAAAAAAAAACAACTTTTTGAATTATGTTGAGCAAACATGAAAGTGCAGATTAACACAGATCTGCACTTTCGACTGTTTGTGCGTCTGCTCTACTTGTACAGCTCCAGCTTGAGCAGGATCTCCTGTCTTGCAGCAAGAGGCTTAAGCCCCCCCCCCCCCTGCAACTGTTAATAGCCTTTTTTACAGTTACATCGTTGCTACATATAGTTTTATGCTTATGTTTACAGCTCTGTCGATACAACAGCAGGGAGTGGAGAAAAAAGAAAAGAAAGAAAAACAGCCGGCGATTCTGCTTCATCATAATCATCACGGTCCATTCCACATGGGGGAGAGAAACTTCATTATTGTACCTGCAGGGACTGTTAAAACCAAACTCATGAATACAGAAAGCTTTCTTCCGTGGTGTGTTGTTTCTTTACGTTGCTGTTACGGAGTCTTCTTTTTCTTTTTTTTTTAAAGCCACATTCTTCACTTAAAGGTAATACATACAGGATATGCACTGTGTACACAGTAATTTACAAGTCATGCTGTATATTCACTGCTATGGGCGCTAAAGCGGCGCAGGTTCGCCAGCTGTCTGTCTGAGCTCAAGTACGAGCTAATATATAAGAAGGCAGGTGGGTCGCTGCTTCCTCCAACCTGGTGTTTCATCATCTGAGAAGTAATGCACATTTTTCTATTTGGTATGCATTGATGTGCATTGATGTGTCTGTCACACATCCTTCCCCATTTCATAACACTGACTTAGCTAGCCTCTCCTCCTCAGAGTGCACCCATATTTCAGAGGTTATTATCACCAAGAAACTCACAGTAAAGGCATGAATCAGACGTACCCTAGATAGCATTTCACCACACAGTGTGAAACACAAAAAAAGGTTTGCAAAAAAGAACAAGAAAAATCATATTTTTATAATGATATGTATTCAGCAAATGAAATATGCCAGGCTTGCACATTTGCCTTGCTGAACAGACAATAAATTATACCTTGCGCACCAGCACATAAGCCCAAGGATAATACCACATCCAATGAGTTGAAAGGAAATAGGGCTTATGGGATGCAGGAAACAGAACGCCCTTGCTTAAATCAAACGGCGGGGAGAGGAAACATTGACATGTAGGTCGTGTTGGTGCGATTTACCTCCTGCGTGTGTTTTTTCCCACGTGCCTCGGAGCCACATCTGTACGATGAAGCTGGCATGTAAACACGGAGCCTCAGTCTTTCTGCAGATAACGCCGCGGCCACAGACGTCTGAGCACGTCAGGTTAACATGCAGAGGTGATGTGACAAATACAAATGCAGACGCGGGTACACACACTTGCAAATTTACACCGGAGCTTGACAGACTGTATGCGCTATCTTGTGTTTGCTTTAGTACATTGCGAAGCAAATTCCTGCAGCTCGAAGTCTAATTTATCAAACAGACTGTGCGAGTGTGTTGCATGGTGTGTGTGTGTGTGTGTGTGTGTGTGTGTGTGTGTGTGTGCGCGCCATCATACATTCTGTATACACACGCTTCTTCAAGATAGTGAATAAATGCTGGGAGCAAGTGTTGATGTGCACACACAGGCACAGAGGCAGCCGTGTATACATATGCATACTGAGCCACAAAGGGTCACTTGCCCACACACACACACACACACACACACACACCTAACACAGTGTGCGGCAGGTTCTTATGGGACTCTGGAGAGGATGAAATATTGCTGCAGAGGCCAGACATGCACGCAGTCCACATTGAATTACACACACACAAATAAGAAAATACTTACATGGAGGGATCACTGAAGCAGTCTTGTCAAAGATGGAGATGTGTGTGAACAGACGAAGCATCTGCTACATCTTCTACATGTCAGCAGCTTGATAACCTGACACATAACATGTATACACACACACATCCAGAAAATGTTAGTGTCATCTGTCATTTGGTTGCCACACACTGACAGATACACTACATCCCAGTAATCATCTGAGGTCTTGACATAATCTCTTGCTCTCACACACACACACACGCACGCACATAATACACAACCCATCCGACATGCAGGCAGACAAAAAGGCAGAGCTGACATTACGGAAGCAGGGCACAAGTAAAACCAGTGACATCTCAGGCCTAATAGTGTCTGATAGGTAAACAGAGCATAGCCACCCACCTGCCTTTTGGCCCAGGTGGAACCACTTGAGCAAATTGCCTCCTTAATTGATGGACTTGAACTGGTTGCTGTGTGTGAGCTTGTGTGTGTGTGTGTGTGTGTGTCTGTGTGTCTGTGTGTGTGTTGTGTGTGTGTGCACGCGCACACGCTCGGTTTTCTGCCGGTGCCTGTGGCTCGGGAAGCAGTAATAGTGGAAAGAGAAATCTGTCAGCCGGTAATGAAATAATTGGCACAAACGGTTACACATGCGGGCGCCTGTACACGGACACGCACACGCACAGATGCATGCGCACAATTGAACTTTCTAATGCACATAAATACACACGCGTGCACGGGCAAAGCCTTCCCATAGATTTGCACTCTCTCCCTCGTACACAAACACACACACACACACAGCTCCAACCATGAGTACAGATAACAGCCTAGTGAAGGAGCCTGATGCACCATTTCCTCTGGTTGTAGCTACAAATGAACTAACCCAGTGGCTGAATATGGACAGACTGTGACAGCAAATGAGGTGGAAAGGAACAGACGGATAAAAAGTAGAAATGGAGGAAGACGAGGGAAATGAGGAAATGACACTATATATATACTATATATATATCACACACACACACAGGAGTAAAAGAGTAGAGTGATGACGGCGATGAGGGAGTAAGGAGGGAAAGAGAGAATGAGACAGAGAGAGAGAGACAGAGTCACAGGTTGTTGCCAATGGGTTGCTTCCTGAAATAAATTCTTTTTGGGGGAGGGTTACCATGGCAACTCAGGTAACGGCAGACGGAGATTGGTTGTGCTAGTAACCTGCACCGGAGCTGAGAGAGAGAGAATAGAGAGAATATCGTCCGAATTCGAAGCACAGTTTCTATTCTCGTAAGATTTTGGTTCAGCTACTCCGTGTGGGATTATCCAGTGCTGTACTTCACGGGAGAGATGGGGACGAAGATTACTCGTCACATTTTCTGTCAAGTTTTCTCTCTGAGAAGGAAGCTAATATCACTGCTCATGCTAACAGCTAATCACTTCTTAAGATGCTTATCGCTGGCATAATTTTTGAGACACGGCAGAGGTCATAGGTTGTGTCTCTGTGTGATGGTAATGTGCTCGGTGTCGACAGACGGAGTCAAGCGCTGTGACCCAGAATATCTGAAGAAGAGGTTTTTTTTTATCATTTCAAACTTCAGCTGGAGCCTTTGACTAAAAATAGAAAACACAAACTATGTTTTTACCTACAGACTGTGGCTGGTAGAAGTATTCAGATATTTTATACTGCAGTATAAAAAGTGTCATAGTGGAGAGGGACTTTTCTCAACCTGTCAGCTGATATATAAAGCAATAGTAAATTCTGTAACCATAAATAAACCTCATTTCTCAAATAACAACAACTTAGAGAGCAGCATAGTTTAGAAACCCATGCAAAAACATAGTGTTATCTTATTATGAAATCATTTTGGTCATAATTTCAAAATAGATCAATCCTAATACATCAATTATTATCATGACTCTTTATTTGCAATAATCATTACTGAGTAATTATTTCCAGTCAGACACAAAATCCATTGTTCATTGTTATCTGGACTGTTGAATGTCCGTCCGCTAATAGTAGAAAACCATTTGTTCCTCTGGGGTCAAAAGGTGAAATACGTTAATGAAGCATTGCTCCTGGTGCCCGTGCGCATTTCCAGCATCTGCCTCATTCTCTAAAAACGTAATCATAGAAAAGTCTGATTTGATTTGAACTATATATAACGTTTTGAAAGCACTTTTTTTGTGTTTGTATGATCATTAGCATAAAACAACTTTTTGTTGTTTTCTATTGAAGCTTCCTGATCAGTGATGATTAAGCCTTTCCCTGCGTTATTACTTGCTCTGTTTTTTAAAAAACGAATATATAAATAGTCGCCTTAATTTATTCTCATTCAAGCTCTTGTCACATTTTACATTGCGTGAGGACGCAACCGTTTGAGTTGGACGCCGCGGTCGCAGTCAGTCAGCGTCCTCAAAAATAACCCTGTAACGGTGCTGAGCGAGTACATGTGTCTTGTGGTGTAGCCCTGTGGAACTGAGAGGACACAGTGAGAGAGCAAGAGAGAGTGTGTTTGTAATAAGTGTGGTAGATGCAGATGTGGGGAAGCTGAGCCAGTGAAAGTCTCCGCAGGGGGCTGTGTAAGGTTGTGTAATGTCTGTGCGAGTGTGTGTGTTTGTTTGTGCATGCATGCAAGCAGGTGTTCTTCCATGCTTCACTGTGTATACGTGTGCACTTGCCTATATGCAGTTGGTGTGTGAGTGTAGACTCCAGTCAATGCGTGCAGTCCTATTTTGTGTGAGTGTGTGTGTGTGTGTGCGTGCTTAGAAGCCTGCACACAGCCAGTCAATAATTAGCACAGACAGCAGGGGGAGGATGATGAGAGAAAACAAGAGGGAAAACTAGACCAAAAAAAAAGAAAAAAAGAAAGAAAAATGAAAAATAATAAGAGCAGCAAGCGCAGCTGATTCCCCCATCCACTCCCCTCACCCACCCCCTGGTTACCGTGGAAATCCAGATAAGGATGTTTCCTCTCTTATTCTGCTAACAGGGCTCTGCATTGGCTCCGACAGAGCCTGAATACCAATTACGCTTCCCTGGCACCTCCTCCACTGGAGGTAGAGACAGAAATAGGGGTTGTGGGAGCAAGAAAGAACGACGGTGTGTGTGTATGTGTGTGTGTGTGTATGTGTGTGTATGTGTATGTGTGTGTGTGGGGGGGTCAGAGAGGGACGGAGGAAGAGATGAATGCAAGGACAGGGGGAGACGGAGCGGATACAGCTGACCATATAGAATGACAACAAATGGGAGTGGACGGAGAGGAGAAGGACGGAGAAAACGGCGCGTGTCAGGGGAATGAGTGAGAAGAGAGGGATAAAAGGAGGAGAACTGGGAGTTATGTGAGAGTTCGGGGAGCTGTAAACAACTGGCACTTAACTCTATCAACAGGCCCTTTGTCCACAACTTCTCCTTCTCTGAGGTGATCAAAGCAGCACAACAAGGCGTCTTCTCGTCCTATGTCATCTGTGACCGTTGCCTATTAAGTTAAAGCTTTTTTTTTTTCCCCTTTGCGCCTTAAAGTGACGGCTGCCCATCGGCTGGTAATAATAGCAGAGGCCTGATGATAGCTCTGGTGTTGAAGGCAATGAATAATTTATCATTTATGCTGCGCCGCAGTGAGCACATAGTCTCCATTAAAGCACATTGACTGTCTGTGCTCCAGCTCTAGCCTCTGGCTTTATTAGTAATGCACACACACACACACACACACACACACACACACACACGGACATATACATACATACACACACGCACACAGACACACATTTGAATGCATGCTTACACACATACACGTTTATGAATGGGGAACTTCCTCCACATACTTGACATGCTCCCGTCTCTTCTTCTTTTTCCTGCTTCCCTATTTCCTTCTCTTTTGTTATGCAAAACGCTGTCACTACAGTAGACAGGGCTGTTTCCTCTGTAGGAGCAGACTGTGTTGCCGAAAGCAGGGTGCATTATGAGAATTCAGGTTGTGATGAACTCTTTAAAAAAGGAAAAAAAAAAAAGGAAATGGACGTGGACATACTCAACTCCTCTGAGAAGAGCTACAATGAAGGAGGCGGTGTACTCTTTAACTCCCAAAGCACTAACATTGTGTCACCACTTGCTGTGATATACAACACATTTTTTTTTTTCCTTCTCCATCCTCCATCTCTCTCCCTCTCGCCTCTTGCTTCCTTCTCTCAATAGAAGCAGCAGTTCATTTATTTATTTATTTATTCATTTTATTGCAGGAGTCAATTGCCCGGCACTACCTTTGTGAGTGGCACAAAGACTTTGTTTGCTTTGCGAATCAGCAACTGTGTTGAGCCATCAGCTCCTGCTCATCCAGTTATTGTGGAGCGTCGGGGGGGGGGGGTGATTCCGGCGAATTGGAAGTTGTTCTCCTCCTCCCATGTATTTGACTGCGTGCTTAGCGCTCGGCGTTTTGTTGAATGAAATTATGTATTTTTTTCCCCGCAGTAAACAGGTTTACACAGTGACTTCATGTCGACATGTGGGATTAAGTTGAGCAGTTTGTTCTGTTGAGCTAAAGGATTTTACCATCACTCTGTACTCAGAGTTTTTAAAGGTCCCTGTGGAATTTCACAGTCTATTCATCTGTGGCTGTAGAAACTAGTGTGATCGTTAATTGGTTGTAAAATATTCATTGCACAAACTTAAGCCAATCATAATATTCTTTTAATTGACAGTGACATATTTCCACTTTTCAAACAGCATCCTCATTAAAAAATATATTAAACAGTCAAGACCACTGTCCAAGTCCAAGCCGTCTAGACCAGGGCTTGGGGATCACCAAAGTCATGGCCACACTAACACACACATTACACTTTATAGGTTTTAAAAACTGATTATTAAATAATATTCTTATAGACTCAATAATGTTTATTGGTGAAAATCAAAATGTATTTAATTTACATTAAAAATGTGCTTTCGATATTATTGGTAGTAAAGCAAAAAGGTAGAAATGCTATATACTACTTTTCTACAAAGAGCACTACACTGTACTCTTTCCTTTACTGATGTTTAGTACTAGCATATTTTTAGTACAACACTAACTGTAAATATTAATTTCATATTCCTTTCAGCCTGAATACTCACAATAACCTTTACCAGTAACATAGGAGGTAAAATGAATGTGACTGAGATCGACCATTTATAACTCTGCTGTTATCTGGTTCTCTGCTGAGCAGTGATTAATGTTTACGGCATGTTCACACAGAAAACATTTCAGCCATTGGTCTCAGTCGTTCATATTACGCTGCATTCCTCTGACAGAACAGATACTCTCCTGTTTTGGTCAGTCCAGCTGTCTGTAACAGCTTGCGTTTTACTTTTGCTACAAACGTGTAAAATGTGACTTGCAAGCTAACCTGACGATGTGTATTTGGGCTCTGAGCGCTGAAAAAACATGGGTGAACCGCAACTAAATGCTGTCCTTGAACGCATCCTGTGTAGACACAGTGTAAAAGAGAGTTTAGTGAGACATCGACCTGGAACAACAATGCTAGATGGTGCATGTCCTTGTCAGCAGAGCAGCTTATGGTTTCGGACCAATGAGCTTTGGAAGTAGCGTTAGCTGTTAATGCTAGCGTTATTGCGTTAGGTGGAATGCTCCTGCACACGTATTCCTGATTAAAGAGCTGCAAATTTGAGATGCCGACAGCTTATTTTACAACATCGTTGCACATTTTTATGACTGCAAATGCAAATGTGGTGCAATTCAGGCAACGTCAGACATGGTAGGATCCACCAGTTCATGGACCAGGGAAGCTCGCAGGGAAGGAGAGGTGAATATCAGACACATAGAAGCCGCACAGGAGAACAGAGAGAGATGCAATAGGACTCAGTGGAACTCAGAGACCTATCAGCTGAGACCGGGGGGGCCAAGATTGAGACAAGTCAGAGTCAAAACACCCCTGAGACGAGACGGTCTATGATAATGAAAAGACATCTGAAGACTCGGACTGGAGTGGAACAGCCCTAATTCCTAGTTGTACTTCTACCAGCAGAAGTTATTTTGCAGTGCTGCCATGTTTGATCAGAGGTCCTTAAAAAGATTGGGGCTTTTTGAAAGTCAAATTTTAATTCCTCTGACATTTTTGGAGGGGGGTCACATCAGCTGCCTCTAACAAGGTTGCATAAGCCAAGTAAAATAATTTCACAGTGACTCACATGCATGAGAAATGAAGTTAAGCAGGTTTTTTTTCTAGCCAGCAATGGTAGGAGTTTAATTAGCTCTGTCACATATTTTGCAGTGATTTTTATTGGGGCCCTATGGAGTATATCCAAATGCGTAACCTTAATATTTTTGCATGGTGGAAGCTGACATTAAGGTTAATGTTAGCGTCACAGCATATCCGTCATAGTGCTCGTAATATTGCCAAAGAATCCTCATACGAATGCGCGTAAAATTTGCATTTTGTTTATTTTCGAGTGACCAACCCTGCTCAGTTTTAATGCATTGAATATACTGTATTTTCCAATAGCATTTTGGCTACCCAGAAAATTGTAACTGTACACAACAAAACCTTCTCTTTAAACTGAAATTGTATCCTGGAGGTTCCAGCATGGTGTCCATGCCAATCTGCACCTCCTTCCTGCAGGGAATATTCCAAATCATTTCAGTATTTTTCTGTACGCGACTCTTCGGCTACCTCTTCCTGGCTTTCCTGCACCTGAGGCACGAGATTGCGATATCTCTGCAACCACGGGGTGGGCAGTAAGGTGTGTTATCACTGCTGGCACACTTTAAGAGGCGCCACACATGCACAAATGACACACACACATACAGGTACTGCATTGCACAGATAAAAAAAAGATTGTGACATTCTCCTCCTCAGTGTACCTCAGGGGTAGAGGAGAAACAAACCACACAGTCACACCCCGAAAATGACAGAAATGCCACTTCGTATTATTTTCCCGGAGACAGCTCAGTTGTGTTTGCTTTTGTTTGGTTCAAATTTAAACTGTTTTACAATCTTTTTCTGGTTTTACCACGTTTTAGACCAGATGGTGGATTTAGCATTAACAAAAACCAGAGTTAGTTATATTTATTCCCCTTTCACATGCATGTGTTCCCTTCTGTTTTTCGTCTGTTCATCATACCACTAGCCAGGTTATCTCCTCCTTTATCATTATCTCCTACGCTAGCTCATAAATCTGTGTGCTGATAGCCCTGCTCCAGCATCCTAATGCATATTCATAACGCCACTACCTAAATATTCATGAGCAAATGTCTGGCCAAACAGCTTCCCCCACCACAACAGTGAAATATAAGGCACAGTTTGCCTTTTTATGTGCTTGTTTTCAATGCTGTTTGTGGCAATGGGTGGGGCGTTTTGGAGGAGATGATGTATTTGCATGTCTCAAGGAGAATTATGGGCGAAGAAGTTTCCCTCCAACTATGCAGAAGAGGTAGTTCCCACTTGAGTTTTTTTTCTTTTTTTTTCACAATTGTCCAGGGGCTGGTAGTTGAAGGTGAAAAATGAGCAGAGTAACAACTTCTGAAAGGTTTATTTTCCAGAGATGGTGCACATACATCACGGTTACAACAATAAATGACATATTACCATGCAAATTAGAGATGCCTCACTACCATTTTTTTTTTACAACCAAAACAAAACAGTAAACTTAATGTATTTTATCAGGTGAAAGAGTTTTTATCGAACAGTGTTTTGTTAGCTGTAAATCAAATCTGTTTTTCTTCATCGGAGATCTAACCTATTACTGATGCTTTCTGTTACCACTCCAATTGCACACAGCTCTCTACCAAATCTGTTTTCGCACAATCAAAAGTAATGTTTTTGTATTGACCCTGGCTGAGACCCTTTCCTCTGATTCTTATGTAGACAGTGAAAATAAGACAAAAGGGATCATTAGATTAAAAAAAAAACACATCTCAGACAGGGTAAGCTTGTTTTTTCTTTCATTCATTCACTTCAGTTATTCTCTGTGTGAATAACTTGATAGTAGAGAATGGGAGGTGAGGAATGCTGGGTTATCAGGTTATCAGAATCCAGTCATTTCTTCATCAGCTACAGTATATTTTCAAAAGTCAGTCACAACACACAGACATTTAAATGACATTTAAATATGATTCCCCGCCATGACATTTAAAACATTACTTTAAGCAATACCCCACTTTCTAACCTTTATGGCTGTGTCTTTAACATTAGGAGTAATGATCAGTACAAGGTGTAAAGTTTTGCTGCACTCCCTGTGTTGCCAAGGGAGCCGACTCAGAGCAGCTCAGGCCTGGCCTCAGAGCATTGTACTCCTGCGGACATCAAAACTACATTAATAACCCACTGGTCACCTCCTGTTATTTCACATCTAACCTTCTACTTCAGCTCTTTCACTAGAGACAGTTACATCCTGGATATTGATAAATGAGCGCCTTTTAGCAAACCTGATGATTCAAGCTTAGCTGAACAAAATGGCTGGGCTTATAAAACTGGAAGACTGGGGTAACTACTAAGTAACCCAATTATATATGCTTTGCAAAAAAAAAAAAAAAAAGTCCTTGGGGGAATTCCTCTATTAATGGCCTCTTCCCTACTGATATTTAATATGCTGTGAGCTTTCTATTTCGTGCACTTTCATTTTACTTCAGCCTCTAACATAGAAAATATTGTAAACTACACGCTCATTTTCCATGTTTATGATTCACTGGGTATAATTACATAACTGACAATGTAAGAAATACATTGTAACTACCATAACTTACTATACGCTTTTACACAAGGGGATAAACCCACAAGCTTGAGAGTGTGCGTCACAGGTAGCAGTTTCGCCCCCCCCCACCTACCTGCAGTCTTCGTGTAGGATTGCAGGCTATTGATTACATAGTAAGCACTGTACTGCGGTGTTGTTTGGTAACATGTGATGCATTAAAGCTCTACTCTGATCAGTCAGTTTTCCAAGTCTCTGTTCGACCATCACAATAACCCAGAGGCCTTCTTCCTTTACTTGGATGTCTAACCTTCACTGCGTAGAATACTGCATGTTTGTTTGACACCAAGATTGTTTTATCTGTGGAAGGGGGAAAGTTTCTCTGTGCCCACCTTAAATCTGAGTTTAAGACTTGTATGTATGAGCAGGATTTTGTGACATCACAGAGTTTAGAGGCCAGTGAGGCTAAGTCAGTATGCAGCTAAGAGAAATATGATGTGAAAGAGTAGAAACCTCCAGTGCACATACACTGAGAATGGACTTTTCAGTAAGGCAGGAGACGTCGTGTTTCCGGCAGTTAAACTTGTGAAATGAACAATATTTGCATACTCATAGATATTTTATAGATGTAGAAGGAGGATATATAATTTTAAGAATTTTTAACTTGGTAATTGAATTTTTTTTTTGGTGGAAATAAAAGAACGCAAATTATCATTCAAAGTATAAAGACATATCTGGAGGGGATCTTTAAACCCTTACTTTCTGTATGGAAGCAGTATTATATATTATTTATGCTATTATATAAAAAATATATCAACATCTGTAAAGTGCAATGGAAATTTATATGTTTTGAATTATGTCCTCTGCTTCTCCTGGGGGTGTAATGGAAATGTGTGAAAGTGATATTAAACAATTTATTGTTCTTGAGAAGTTACAAATGCAGTAATTGTTTTTATGTTTTAAGCAAAAACTTGTTCAGCTCCATTAACATGCATTTTACTTTAAATTTTGAGCTTTCCATTACAGTATAGTCCATTATTTTTATGCCAAATGGAAAACACACTAATAAGCACATGCTGGGCAACAGTGCTTCTGGTTATGGATTAATATGCTGTACCTAGTTTGGCTGCATCAGTCTTGTTTGTATTCATGTTAGGTTTTTGTGAGCAGGCACGAGATCAGCAAATAGTAGCTGTTGCCAGGATGAAACTTGACCTCTCTGTAAAAGATTGTTTGACAGTCACCCTCACCAGTGAGTCTGCATGCTCTAATTTTTGTTATTGCACCAGCAGAAATGCAGCTCCTCTCCCCCGAAATTGAGATATGGAAGTGTTGTGTGACTATGACAAAATGACAGCACCTGACAGCATGTCCCTGCGTCTGACAGCCTAATGTCCCATGCATCCCATTGCCCCCCAGCCGGCATCACACGGACACCAAATTATTCATCTGTGGAACATTTGAAATGAAGACAAAAAGCAGAGGAACAAATTTCCTTCCTCCTCTCTTTTACATCTTTCCATCAGATGGCATTCCTGAGCATGGGTATTTCTGTTTCCAACGAGCCAAAATCTGTCGCAGTCAGTGACATGCAGCTCTGAGGGAGCGTAACGTGCAAGAGTGTGTATGTGTGTCTACATGAATGAAAGCCACCGTTAACAATGGTCCGACATGAGATGAGCTGTGTGCTTCATGCTCTGCGTAGTTGTCTCATTGTCAGTCAGTCAGCTGTCAGCAGCATTATTGCGATGATTAGGAAAAGGCCTTTTGTTCACACCAGAGAATCATCTCTTTTCAGCTCATTTGGTAGAGGAGAGGAGAGGAGCAAAGACTGATAAATCCTACTGAATAACTTAGGTCATGGCACAGACCACTCAAGTTATTCTTACGGCTTTTCTGTCTCTCTTTTGTCTTTTTGTTCAATTTCTCCCTCATTTTCCTCTGCTACGTTTTCCCCTCTACCTCTCCGTTCCCTCCTCTCTCTGTCCATCATCTCCCTTTCTCTCGTCCTTTTACTCCCAGACATAGTGACATCCACACACAGAAACATAAATTGCAAACTTTGAAGTCTCACTGAAGTGACAGCTTCATGCTTCCTCACTGTCTGCCTGGCTTTTATTGGCACCCTAATGTTGTGCGATGGTAATTGGGTGAGCTGCTAATCAGGCACAGCATAGAGGGTTTTGTTTTTTCTTTTTTTTTTTTTACTATGTACTATGACTGTTCTCCAAGCATGAAACAGCTGAAGGCATATGGTAATTGACCGTGTGCTAAACCCCACCCCCCCTAGTTTCTGTTTCTATGCCTGTTAAGCTTTCTGTGCTCTTGCAGCGCACACACAGTTTATAGTGATAACAGTGGCAGATGTAAATTCAGAAACAATGGCTCATTGATTTCAGACAGAGGTGGACAAAAACAGGCTTCGCATTTCTGGCCAGCATCCGTCAGTTTTGGCGGCTGAAGTGACTGCTGTTGTTGGCATTGTTTTTGCTGTGGCTAGCTAGCTAGCTGATTAAGCTAAGATGAGTAGGTTGTTTGCACAGTCTCTGGCTTTCTGGCTTTACAGGCCAGAAGTCAACATCTTCACCTTGCCATATTGTTATTGTACTGCAGTGTCAAGCTAGTTCATACTGGCTTTATAAGTATTTTTCCAAATAGTATGTTTCACTTTCGAGAGAAGTGTTTTGAATGGGAACTAACGGGTGAGTTTGGCAAACATAGCTAATGCCTCATCCCCAAATACAATAAAGAGCAGGACAGAGCTGCTAACATTAGCCTAAAGTCTGACAGGCTTTCACAAAAAAAGCGGATGTGCGAGTCATGAATGAGCCATTTCAAACCTCTAAATGCTTAAACTAATGTTTAATGATGTGCCTCTTGGATGTAACGCTAGGTTAGCCACACATGCTAATGAAGGCAGATTATGTAAGAGCAGATAAACACACTGTTTAATCTGCTCCTTTTACTTTGGTCTTGTGCTTATGGTTTTGGTAAGGCTACAAAAAAGGCACCACCCTCCAAACTATTTAAATGCAGTATCACTTTTACAACAGACCCAGGTTTGACATAATGTGTTTCATACGTAGGCTACAGACTGGTTACACAGTATATACAAAGCATTTAGAATTAGCAATCAGCTTCGCCCTCAGTTACATATCGATACAGGCCCAGTCCTGGAACGGTTCACCTGAGAAGCAGCCAAAAGCCGAGACCTATCAGCGAGAGTGGCGGTTCTGATGGGTTGTGTCTCTCTGTTTTCATCTCCTGTATCCTTAGTTGTGCTTACAGCCTCTTTTCTCCCCCGGGACACAAAGATATTAACTTTCAGCGTGGGGTGGCTGCCAACTTCCTACAACTAACGGCGCATTGTGTCCATCATGGGGACTGCTTTGGACTGGCATCTCATAGATTCTGGCAGCATTAGCCAAAGCAAGGAGTTGCTCCATCAGTGCTTTTTGGAGGTCAGTCACTTAATAGACCATTTTAAATGTGTTACACTGAACCTGTAGAATTTCCAGTTTTTTTTTTTTGTTGTTGTTGTTGTTTTAACGGGGGCACTGTGTGATTGCGCTTCACTGAAGACCTCTAATACCCCTCTCTCTGAGACTGCAGTTAGAGAGTGCTAAATTAAAGAGCTCTCTGCTTCCACTGTGCCTGCTGGAGCAGTTTTTTTTGTGGGCAAGTACCAGGTGCCCCATTCATATATTGACTCTCTGCTTTTAAATAATTAAACGCTTAAGAACCGCTATCCTGTCCCTCTGCTTGCTTGGGTCACCATCTTCAGCAAACTGGATTTTTGACAAACAACCTCTTGTCAAGACCTGTTGAACTAATTTTTCTTTAGCTTGGCAATACCCTAATCCAAAACCTTAGAAATATGTCCGTTGTATACTTAAAGAGCCTTGTGTAAGTCTTTTCAGGAAACCTGAAAAAATCTATGTTGTTCCATTTTGGAGATCCACTTTGTTCACTGTCATCTCAAGCACAGATATACAAACAGACCTGAATAAGACTCCTGTACTTTTTTTTTGTTTTTATAAAGTTACTGCAATGAATTGGGATCAAAAGTTAATGGGATTTGCCAACTTCTACACACAAAACAGCAAAAATAAAGTGTTAGCAACAGATCAGGAGAAATTAAATGATGGTGGTGGGATGGTGGGGGCTGCAGATTCAGAGAAGATACTATTTTATTTTCTCTACTTCCTCCAAAATACAAGGACACACAAAAACACACACACACACACACACACACACACACACACACACACAAAAGGCTTCTTGCAGCAGCTGTCTACTGTCAATTTTAATTCCTTTCTAGGATCTTCATTTTGAAAAGTACAAAAGCTGTACAACAGCAGTATTTCCAGTATTTAGGAAGAAAACTGATTTCACTCTTCTTTATATCGCCCTCAAAAAAGTATAAAGCAGAACCTGCCTGTGGGGCGACTCGTGCACCACAGACGCTTGTGTTCCAGTAAGAGGTGTTCATTTTAAAGGTGTACAAAATGATCAGATTTCAGGAGCGCGAATACAGCAATAGGATGATCACAAAATGCTATAAAATAGTGCTTTATTGCTAAAGATAACTGTAACTACAACCCAACCCCAAAACCCACCACTGATCTTATTATATGCAGTCTGCTATACTCCCCTTTGGCTAATAAAATAAAATGGATCATCCACTGAAATTGGCATTGACATGCACTAAAGCTACATAATATCTTGAAGGAAACCCCCATCATTGCAGTAAGGACACCTGCCTGTGTAGTTCCTGTTTAAGTGTAGCAAGTTAGGCACACTGTTTTTTTTCTTGTATATACTCAGGTTTATTTATGGAGACAGACAAAAGACAGAGGACAAACAGACTTAAAGCACCAAAATGAGGATGAATAAGAGAGAGACACAGCGATGGGGACACACACTAACAGAAAGACAGACAGATCAGCAGACAGATAGGACCGGGAGAGGCTGGCAGACGGAGCAATGTGTATGTGTGTGTGTCTTTATGCCCCAGCTGAGCCTCAGCAGAGCTGCAGCACAGAGGCCAAGTTAAATGGGAAGGGGAGATTAAAGGCAGTGCCGGGGCCTGCAGCCTCTGTATTCAATCACCGCTCTCCCCCACACCTCAGCCTGCATGCTGATCAAGCTGCAGTGAAAGGAGCCGTGCACCCTGCCACTCCCATACACACGTGCTAAGACTATACACTTATCAGATTTTTTTTCCCGTAGGATTATCAAAAAGCATCAGAGTGATGAAGACTCTGCAAAATCATGTTGGAATCGCCGCAGCTCACCATTTAACACCAACAGCCACACTGAAAATAAAAAAAAGCAGCATTTACTTACATACATTTATTGATTTTATATACAATTTAGTGATTTTGAAATCCATTGGAGAAAAACATGGGTGTTTAAAATCTCCTTAATACTCCATCAACCTTTTGACAGCTTCAGATGATCAGGATTATCGAGCCCTTCACAGTAGGTCGGTGGGTAGGTAAAGGTGGGAGACAGAGAGGGGGTGACATCTGCTCTGGTGTATGAGTGCGTATGTGACCAGCCTGGTTAATGTCACAGTTACTTATCAAACTACACCTTCAGTCAGATTTATGCATCTCTGTGGAGGTGGAGGTGTCCTTGTGCTGCAAATATAGATGGTTGTTGCGTAGGAGTCTAAACGTTAGTTCAGCGTTCACCTATTGAATGTTGCAACATTTCTGCAACACTAGGTGGATGATTCATGTAGGAATGAAGGTTTCCCTTGATTTTCAAATCATTACTTCCTGTAATATGGAGTATACTATTTATCTGTTTTTGTGGGATTTCTCTGCATATATGAGGTTCGATTTTGAAAACACGACTGCGGTTAATTAATCAAAAATAATTTTTAAATTAGTTTTCTGAATTATTCTTTCATATTAGTTTGATTATGTGGTAATAGAGTAAAAGTACACTCTTTGAGATGGAAAAAAACATTGTTTGACCCTCTGTTTTTTATTATATCCTCAGTTTTGCATATGTGGGAGAATCTGACTGTCTTTGTCGTGCTGATTTAAGGTTTTTGCTGCAGTAACAGCTGGGAATATCTATCGCGTGCTTCTATGTTCAGCATTTTATTTTGGTGACAAGAGGAACTGGAGCATTGTTCATGGATAGTTTAGAGTAACTTTAGGGCAGGCGTCTGCACTTGTTGCACTGCATACTTCACTTGTTGAATGCTGTTCTGCAATCGAGCCTACTACATGGTTTACGTTTCCATTGTTTGCCCTTTAGTCCATTCACTTAATGGAAACATATTTTGCCACACAGCCAAACTGTAAACTCCCATTTTAACATGGAATGTAATTGAAAGAAATGACTATGGGCTACAACTATTCTATTAGTTCATTTATGGCACTATGGCATTTATGGTTGTATTGTTAATTAGGTGCACAGAAGGTATCATTGTTTCAGCACATACAATATTCCTCAGTATATGAACACACAGGCTCTCACAAGCAAACATATGTTAAAAATCCTGGGGTACTGAATGTATTTTTCCTGGGAAACATGAACAGATTAATCTCAATTTGGGGTCTCATACCCTGGTGTCATATAGTGTCAGGCCATGTCATGCATTCATTACATACCTGAGATAATCATGTTTGTATTCCTTTCACATATTGATTGAGGGTGATGATCGCTGAGAGGTAGAGTGTTTGCAAGATCATTACCAAACCTTTCCTCAAGTTGTTCTATTTTTTCTTCACCACCTACAGTGTCTGCCGACATGAGAAACATATAAGAGCAAATAAAAAGTAGCTCAAGTTGACCAGTCACGCTTCTTGCGGTTTCCATATTGTACTAGTAGCCCCGAGCATTTTTGAAGAGTTGCACAGCTCTGACTGTGCCTCCGGCAGGGCTACAGAGCTTCTGTGACACCCTGATGCAGAAACATAAATCCATTACTCTTTCTATGTTGGTGACCGCGACTTTGACTTAGGAGGTTAGTGGTGTTTCCTCCTGGCCATCTCTGCAGCTCCACATTTTTCTGCACGTCATGTTTGGAAAACATGTCAGTCGTCCTCACAGAATCCAAAATATCCCCACAACAATGATCTTCTTGAGGTAGGGATAAAGACTTTGTGAATGTCCCGCCCCCTGCTGAGTGCCTGTGTGTCTGCTAGTAGAAGTGGAAGACGGAGAAAAAGCAAAAATAAAGCTTGAATACAAAGAAAGTAAGTTTTAAAAGTAAAACACAACTGCAGTTAAGCTTGCTATCTCCTGCATCTACATGCAAGAATCCATGCATACAGTACACACAATTGTGTTCACACACAACCACACGCACACACACTTTCGGATGCTTTATTATAGATTTGCACACATTGGAGCCCACTCAGGCCTGATCAGGAGCCTAACTGTCTGACATACCTTGCGTCTGTCCCCCCCAAGGGTGCTGGAATAGAGGAATGATTGGACTTTCACATGTTCACCCAGGGGTCTTTAGTTTGTGAAATCATAGCAACATTTAAGGGACTTTACCTTATCATCATTGCCCTGCAGTGATGTATTCTCTGGGGGTGGAAAATGTGCTTAATTGCAGTAGTGAAGTGGCACTGTTGTGTGAGTGTGTATATGCACATAAGCTTTCCTGTGTTACCAAGGGTTACCGGGGTCATTTGTTTTCCCTTTTCTCCAACCGTTTTAATTGATGATCAGTCATTGTTTCATGCCAGCACCCTGTTATTAAGCAGAGTTCATTATTCTAAAACACTAACGCTGGGGAAAAGAGGGCATCTCATGGGAAAACAACATTCTTTTCGTGCTTTACACAAGGTCACAGCAGGAAAAAGGAGGCCCTTGCTTCATTATGAAAACCCTATTGAGCTACACAGGAACTGAGTTGAATTTATTTAAATACGTGTCAATGCAACAACAAAAAAAACAAGCATTAGGTTAATAAGAATGTGTCTCAAAGCCTCTGTATTCTGAATGCAGCTTCACAGACGTATTAGCATGCTAGGGCCTCAGTAAGATAGTGAGGTCTACCATCTAAGGCCGCTGTTATCAATTAATGTATTGATTATTTTTGCTATTAATCAATTGAATATTTAGTCTGTGAAATGTCAGAAAATGTTTATTGATGAGTTGATGTCCATGGTAATGACATCAAATTACTGTGTGGTCCAAACAACAGTCAAAAACCAAAGAATTTAGGATTTTGAATGATTATAAAACAGAGATACAGCAAATCCTCACCAGGGCTGGAACTACATTTTTTTTTTTTTATTATTAATTAGACTAGTGATAATATTCTTGATTAATAAATATATTGTACTTACTATCAATTTACTATTACATTTTTGGCATTTGGCATCAGAATTTTCTGCCAGTCAATTAATCAATTGACCAATCATTGCTGTTATCCTCACATTTAAGAACCTTTGACCAACAAACTGGTATTTTTGCTTGATAAAGTGTTTAATATAATTTAGTGAAGCTATTCAGTAATAATCAAAAATCTTGTTGATAATTTCTTTTGTCAATCAACTGATCATTTTGGGGCCACAATGTATTAATTACTCGTTCATCCAGCCACTTCCATTTTATAATGACAGAAAGTAGTTTTCCCACAAGTCTACATTCATGCTAGCTCTGTACTAAATGCTAATGTGGCAGGTTTTGTGTTTACCATGTTCACCATCTTTTGTTAGCATGCTAATATTTTCCAATCAGCATTAAACGCAAGGCATAGCTGTAATACTGAAGTCATGTACCAACTTGTGTACTTATTGTCTTGTGGTTTGAAATTGAACTTGTGAGAACATGCTGGGAGCAGATATTTTTTTAATGAAGGAAGTAGGTGGCAGCTTTCATAAGTTTAGTTGTAGCTGTGGTTGCATGGCAACATTCATTTAGCTAATGGTTGTGAGTATGTGTGTGTGTGTGTGTGCATGTATGAGACAGAGGGAGAGAAGCTGAGCTGTCTTGTGGTTATATTTGGCATTTAAATGCTACATTTTTGCTTATATTCTCCCATAAATGCGTGTGTTTATGTTTTAGTGTGTGTCAGTGCTTCTGTGTGCTTGCTGCTTGCCCAAGCATTTTAGTGGGGGAAAAAAAGGGGCAGAAAAAAAAAATCAAATCACTTTTCAAAGTGGCTCCACAAAGCAAGCGAAGCGCTCAGACAAGCTTGCTTCACCCAAAATAGATCAGCCAGACCACAGTTCTCTTGCTCTCCCTCGTCATGATGAGAGAGTGCTCCCAATGAGAATTGTCTCCAGAACTTTCTCTGACTCATGGAAGTATAGGCAGGGTATTAATAATTTCAAGCCTAGCTTCATGATGAGTTTTTGGTCACTCTATCAGTGTTAGGGCAGAAAATGAATGTCTGCCATAAGTCAAGGCAGTTTTAGGAGAGTTTCGTTCTTTCTAACAGCAATCTACTGCTTCTTAAAAAATGGTGGAACATTAGCTGTAGGTTTTTTTTTTTCATTTAATCATATTTTTTCCAGTCTAGATATTGGCTTTGTTTAAATTTAAGCACCAATGCGATTCAAAGAGTAAAGATATTTTTGCAGCCTCCCAGAAGCAGGAAGTCATTTAATGTTTTAAAGGAATAATTTGACACTTTGGAAGTATGCAAATTCTATAAATGAGAAGATTGATACCACTATCTCACTAGAAGTTGGAAGCCAGCAGCTGGATAGCTTAGCATAAAGACTGGAAACAGAGGGAACAACTACTCTGGCTCTGTTTGAAAGTAACAAAAGCGACTTTCCACTAACTCTGAGTCTCACTAATTAATATATTGTCATTTTTTGTCTTTTTTTCTCACAGACTGAGGCTAGCTGTTGTCTGCTAGCTAAGTTAAGCTAAGAACCTGCTAGCTCTAGCATGAACGCACTGATGCGATAGTGGTGTCAATCTTCTCATCTAAAAAAAGTTTTTTCAGATCATATCTGGTCATTCGACTACATTGCTCTGAACGGGAACATTATTTTTCACACTTTTGAAAATTAGTTTTCCCATGATTGTCAAAGTCCAGACTCCAAATAAATTGAAGTCAAAGTAAATAGCTGGGTTCATTGTTTTTGTACTTGACTCTCAAGTGCAGGTTGTAGTGGAGATTTCATTTAGGCCATACATCATCAGACTGCTCTTTTCCCTAAAGCAGTCATTTTGTCTGCTCCGCTCTCCATCCCGTTACACCACATGCTGTTCAGTTGGCTCTTCCAGCCTCTGATTAGGCTTGTTAAAAGGATTCATTTAAAAACTAGCCCACCAGGCCTCAGGGTAGAGGGATGACATCAAGGTTCTACTAATGCAGCGTTTGGATCCAAAATGGGATTTCAGACTTGCAGTCTTGGCGCCGGACTCTTCTCTCTCATTTCGAACAGCTGTAGCATGCTGGAGTGATATAGCATTTTAGTCTGGCAATGCCTAACTTGTAGGTTTTACACACACACACACACACACACACACACACACACACACACACACTCTGTCCTCTCCAGCAGAACAGATGTGATGCTAGTTTCCAGCTACATCAAGCTGCCATGTAGTGTTTCTGGGTTAAGTGGAGAATATGTGGTAAAGAAATGTTTTTGTTAGCAAGGCTTTGTCCATTACACGCATCGTTTTGATGTTTAGAAAAGAGCATGTCTGTGTGTTGGCATCCTTGTAATTCATATTGCCTCAAAGCCAAACACACACACAAGTCACTCAGCTCCTCTGAGACACCATGACAACAATGTTTGCCTAATACACAAATCAATATGTTATTTTTCAGCGCTTAAGGTTCCTCACCTTACACAGCATATTTTTAGCCCTGCTAGCAAGATCGCAGCGCTCTAAGGATGCCGAAGTCAGTCGCTTGTATGGCTCAAACCACAGTGGTCCGTCTGAGTGCAAGGAGCAAAATGACTCCTACAGGCTGGTTTGTCCACCACCAGCTCCCTGAGAAATCCTTTTAGAAATGAACATAATAGAGTCATAAAAACATAACATAAGCAATAAAAAGCCCACCTCCATCCGTACACTCTCATCGATACGATACGAACTGATGCACCCTGGTACGGGCAGTATCCAAATGTTTGCAGTGTTACTCGTCGACCCTCGCTCCACTGACCTACAGTATCACCCACGATTTGCCACATCACAACCTCTCAGAGTTGTTGTTGCCAGACTGGGTGAGGTTTTCCCACACCTGCTTGTCCTTTAATTGGGCTGGTGTGTATTTATTTTGACAGGTTGTCATGATTTGGGATACTGTTTGTACCATTAGGGTGATTTTCATCTACAGAAAGTTAGGCTATGTTCTACGGTTTTGCAAATCCTACTTTAAAACCGTCAGCGCCCCATTGTTGCAATTTGTGTCAAAAGTTGGAGCCATTACATCTGAATATACAGACATGATGTACATATTTTAGATTCAGTGTGACTTACACTTCCTGAAGACATCATTGTTTTCACTCCTTGTGCTCCACAGCTTGTCTGAGGATCATCACGTGTCTAAGTTTTCTTCAGTATGTGTAAACAAATACAGGTAAAAAAAAAAAGGGGGGGGGGGGGCTTAAATTGTAGCTTGCAACTGACTGAATCCATGGCAACTTGCAAAAGTTTATATCTGTTCATAGAAGTGAAGGTTAATGTAACATTATCCAAAAGTCTGGACACATTTTTCCATAATGGGAAACTCACATAGGAAAATTGAAAATGTTTATGATGATCGATTCTGGCTCTGACTAGGCTACTTTTTTTTTTGTCAAATCTGGTAGCACTGCTCAGTATCATCATTCAGTCAAATCAAACACAAACATCTTACATACACACTCCTTTCAGTGGTACCAGGATCTTAGATGTTTCAGATGGTCAAACATCCAAAAATCATTTCAGGAATCATATAAGAAATAACATCAGATCTTGTCTGATAATCTTCAGATTCAAAGTTTTGTTTTTTTTCCAGTATCAAAGTAATCCAGGTGACTGTCGTCTATTTGGCCCTGACAACAAACTGTAGTCATCTAAGCAACGTAATGCAGAATGTAAACAAATTGACAAAGAAACACGGTGTGCAGATAGATAGATGAAGAAGTTCGATACTCCAAGATTCATGTGCAGTGAAGGATAAAGCCTGACTGATGTACCACTGGTGTTATTTTACCTCATCGTCAGATAGATATTGAGTGATGATGAGCTGAAGTCAGGGACCGCCTGAAAAAACGCCTGCAAAATGGCCAGGAGCTTCTCAGATTTTATAGTCTCTTTACTTTAATCTGGAAATGATTTATCTATTAATTATTTATTATGCAAATTATGTTTTATTCATTTTATGTTATGAATCTTATTATGTGTGAGGAAATGTCAGGAGAAAACAACTTAATGAAGCAGTTTAGATGATTGCTAATAACTTCAGATGTAAGCCACATCCAGTTCTGACATCAATCTGATTACAGATATTAATTGTGATATGAGCAGATTCAGATAAAGATGGTAGTTTTGTGTTCCACCCCTTTTTATTATATAATGTAATGGTGTTGTGATTACATAGCCAGTATCAACTGAAAGCCAGTACATCGCTTTCGCTCAGAGTAAAATACATTTAATTTATTGCTCAGGACCTGTGAGATGTGGTGTTGATTTACCATTAGCAAACATTTCTTCGCTATTTCTTTGGATGGGAGCCCTCAGCTTTCATATGCATACTGCCACAAGAATGAGGACTAATTATAAACTCATACTGTTGGACTGCACTTGAGTGTCTTTGGTAAATTTCATGACAGCCTGCATTTTTGTGTCAGATTCAGAAGGACACTCAGAAATGCTTTTGGAAAAAAGCTGTTTCTTGTGCAGCGCAGTATGGAATCCCAGCGTGTTTCCAGCCCTCTGCAGATTTTCAAAGGACAAAAAAGAACTATACCTACCCCTCCTACCAAGCCTAAACCACACATTTTATAAATATCTAAGCATTTGATTCAGCGGATTGAGACTCAAAGAAGCAGCTCTTAGTTGTATTTGGATCTCTTGAGCAGCAAAAACACATTCATATTTGAATAATTTTCAAATATGAATGTAAAAGAGCCTCTTGGTAAAAAAAAGAGAATAAAGAAAACACAGACAGACATGTGGGCAAAAGATATAATGAGAAGAGGGGGAAAAAATAAAATACCATGTTTCCCCGCGTTGTAGCTCTGCTGGACATTTGTCAAACGGCTGTGTATGGCAGAGCAGTTGTAATGTGCCGAGGAGCGGGAGGAGAAATAATAAAGCAAAGGAGCATGTCAATAACATTACGTTGTATTAAGCCATACGCTCTGCCATATGAATCCATCTTCTGCCACAGTCAGAGCTTTCATTTCACTCTAGGGTGGCCACACATACATTTTAATCAGCCATTTGGCTGGCCAAGCTGACAACTGCTCAGCAACAGAAGCTGATAAGGGTGGTGATAAATCATAGCACGACTGGTACCAGCTTTGGGTTCCTTTCTGAGAACACTCGCCAGTTTTAGATTTTTCCCACTATTCAACGAGGCTATTCCAGGAAACAGGATTATTGTTTCCTTTCTTCGCAGTCCAATTTTTTTTCACAGGATGACTGTGTTGAGACTGGACTGCATCTTGCATCTTTGCTTGTGTAAAAGTTGTTAATGAAAGATGCTATGCAAAAGTACTGAAGTTTTCTGGACCAAATGTGTAGTCATGCTTTTTGGAAACCGCCTTGCTTGAGCTGTGAATCCTGTAATATTTTCTAACCTTTTTCTGCAGATCCCTCCAGGCCAGTAGAAAGAGGAATACTTTCTCGTATTGGGGAGGTTTTGTTTCAGTTCTTGATATTTTTTTTTTCCTCTTAGTTTTTCTGTGTTTAAGAATGGCAATGTATGTGGTAATCCTGGCACTGCGCTCTGGCGGCTGAGCCACAGGGATGCTTGGAGCAGTTTGTTTTAGAAAAGAAGGAATGAAGTTGACTGCTGCTTTATTGGAGGACTGAGACCAGCTCATCCTCAAGTTCTCTCACACATTATTTGGAAAGATTGCAAACACCTAGAACGCTTGCAGCTGAAAACAACTAAAACGCAAATTCTCTTTTGCAATTCTCCGTGGCCTCTATCAACTCGTATACTTGAAATTCACACAACAAATATTTGATACACACAAAAGTCTTGTGCAGGGAACTTGAATAACAAGTCAAAGACTAAACAGATTTATTACTCTGGGTCATAGCTTTTAGCCCAGAGTGGTGTGGCTCAAGGATTAGCAATGTCAGTTCAAAAAATTACAGGACGGATCACATTCATGGTCCCCAGGGGATGAGTCTTAATTACTTCGATGATCAGCTGACTTTTCCTCTAACCTTTCCTCAACCATGACAACCTCATACAATGACACTTTTTTCTTTTAGTGAAATTTCTTGACAACTGTTGGATGGAGTACAGTGAAATTTGGTATGATAGATAGATAGATAGATAGATAGATAGATAGATAGATAGATAGATAGATAGATAGATAGATAGATAGATAGATAGATGGATATTTTATTTATCCCCTAGGGGAAATTCATGAAACATGGACATTTATGGCCCCCAGAAGACGTCTATGATCCCCTGATTTTTCATCTAGTACCATCAGCAGGTCAAAGTTTTCACTTATCTGGTGAAATATGCTAACATCTATTGGATGATTTGGCACCAAACCTTTGTGCCAACAGTCCTGGTAACTTGAGGGTCCATCTTGATGACTTTGGGGATTCTATGACTTTTCATCTGGTTCCACCATCAGGTTGATATTTGTGGTCTTCAGTGAAGCTATTGCGTCATTGCCATAAAAATTTGGTATTGAAATTCATGTTCCTCTTGGGATGATTTTTACTAACTTCCACAATCGCTTCACCTTTCATCCACCACTATCATTAGGTCACAACTATATTGTGCAGTATATTGATTTATGACCAAATTCTTGCAAAAACAAAGACATTTGCATCAGCTTTAGAGCTAATTGGCTAATATTAGTATGCCAACACTAAAATTAAGACGGTGTAAACATCAGCATTTCAGCATTGTCATTATGAGCATGCTAGCATGCTTACGTTAGCATTTAGCTCAAAACATTGTGAAGCGCAAGCTTCACAGAGCTGTTAGCATAGCTATGCTTAGTCTTATTGAATAATCATGACTTGGACCAAACTTTATGAAGTATTCTTGCTCAAGAACAAACATCACTTCCTTGGGCTCAATGTTGGTAGGTTAAAACTGAAATTGGAATGATTTCAGCCTTGATACTGTAAGTATCATTAAATCAAGTAAATATGGTTAGCCATGTGTATAAACTCCAGTAATCAAAGCCATTTTGCAGATACGGTAATTAACAGCAGAGGCAGAATAAAGAATAAATTAGCCTATATGGTCCTCATTATCATGGATACCACCTGCTGAAACACTTAAATTTAACTTACATTTTTCATAATCCTATCTTTAATGTTAACCTATATACCCACTGCCAGCAAATAAGTGCTACTGAAATATTTTATGAAGCAGAACAAAACTGTTTTATTTTTATACTAGGTTTAAAATTAAAAGATTCTTTACGAACCCCATGAAGTTAGTGCAGCTGTATTAGAGAATATACATTGAAAGACAACAGCATGAAAATGATTCTATTTCCCAGCAGCTACAGCTGTGACAGTAAAAACAAGGCCGGCGTTTGATGAAATGTAGGCAATTAATGAGCTCCATCGACTCAAGAATGGCAACATCAAATCAGCCCAAGTCTTTGAGCTTGTTGACTTCACACGTGGTACGTCAGCGCCACAGCCATCCAAGCGATTACCTGAGACATCCAAACAGTCTTTTCAGCTTCTCACAATGGAAGCGCTCCAAAGAAGAGGGAACTGACAAAGAGAGGAAGCAGGAAGCAGGCACTCAGTAGAAGATCTGCAGAGATGGTGGGTGGGGTAGGATGCAGGAAGTAAACGCATACACACACACACACACACACACACACACACACACACACACTGGGGCTTACATGACAAGTCATTATCCGGCATCACCCAGAGAAGACAGAAGAGTTGCAAGAGGGAGGAGGAAGTTAAGTGAGGAGGCATGAAGGAGAAAAGAGCAAGCAATATAAAGGAAGAAAGGAAGGCAGAGGAAGAGGAGGAGAGCAGGAGAAGGGGGTGGAGGAGGTGGGGGTTTGGTCTTGATCTCTCAAGTGCAAGAGACATAACAGAATGGATTTCGTTGGCATGCATTTTGAGCAAAGGCATCCACTGCTGCAAATCTGTAATCACTCCTCCTATCGTCGTTGTAGACGTTGTATTTGAATAGATTAGAAATAAAATAGAAATTCTAATAGATACAAACCAGATACTACACACTCTCCAACACTGAGAACACATCTTTGGTTGAATTAACATGTGTCATGGTGTTTACTCGTAAATTCACAAACTATTTTTGCTTTCACGTACCTTGAAAAAAAGACTTCACAAAAAGCAGAAAATGTACAAGATGTGACAAAAAAAAGAAGAAGAAGAAGAAGAAGAAAAAAAAGAACAGTAAAGAAAACAGTGACAAGCTTGATAAGAAAAAACTGTATATCACATTTTGTTTTGTTTATTTAGATAGTTTTAGAAGTGTTTTGTTTATGGATTGCGAAAATTTCCACACATCCTAACAGAAATTGTCAGGAAGTTGAAAACGAGGCTGATTTTCAGACAGCTTGGTGATGCGTGGTTCTCGCAGGACGGCTATTTTGCAGTTGGTTTTCTAATGATGTGCATGCATTTTTATGTAAGTTCAGTAAGTGTCCGAGTGCGTGTGTCTGGAAATAAGTCATTGTGTGGGAAAGTAATGGGGGTGGATTAGAAGCATCAATAAAAGAGAAATGTTATTGGTTGTTAAGAGTACAAGTTCTAGTTACTTGTTATTCCAACTGTAACAGCAGAATGAGATGACATTTCTCTCTGTACCCGCACGTACAAAGCTTTTAAAAGCTGGGAGTTTACTAGGGCTGCTAAGAAAGAGATTTTGTTGAATGGGAAGATTCATAATTGAGCTTGTTATATATATATTTAAGTTGAATAGCTGCTTTTCGACGTCACAAATGTGACCATGAACTTCTGGCCCCAGGGGTGGCATCTTTTCTTCATTTTTTTATTTCCATAGAAACTGGAGCTGAAGTCTTATTGTTCATATTGTCATGTTATGTTTGTTAACACGCTACTGTATGGAAGTTATATGTTATTGTGGTGGTATTACATTGCAGCGTTTGTATGTTTTTCAATGCAGAAATGTAACAAAAAAAAAAAGAATGACTAGCCTACAGCTTATATTAGATTCATTATGGTAAAGGAGGGTTTCTATACATATACAGACATGCCATTAAAATAGCTACATGCTGGCATTTTCTCCATCTATGGCCATGGCCACCACAGGTACCAGTGTGTGGATGAATCCTGATAGATCCCCATTACCCCAGGTGTGACCCCTCGCAGCTCAGTTCATTAAGCCAGCTACCCAAGTGTTCGGGACTCAAGTCCAGATTTAATCACACCTTCCATCCTCTTGCCAATCACAATTAGATCCTGATAAGCCTCTCCAGGATGGCACCCGAGGGCCTCCACACACAGACAAAGGTTAATTTGCAAGCAGCAAGGGCCCGGCTACAAGGCCAAAGGTCACCTGATTGAATACATGGAGGATGTGTGTGTGTAAGATGGTGGGGGGGTGGGGGGTGCCTTGGCAGCAATTACAAAGTTCATCAGTATTCATGCGTTTCATTTGTGGCTAATGGGTACATTACCTTCAAAGAGGTGGGCTGATAGGATGTGGCCCTTAATGGGAAATAGCTTGTGGGTAGTCTTTTGGTAGCTGAAATCTAAAAGTAATTTTTCCACCATTGTCTTTTAAAGTCCCTTCACACATGCAGTCACATCTGTGAGCTGCTCAGAACCGCAGCAGTGTTCCTGCGTCGGCTCCTGAGCAGCTCCACTGGAGCTGTTCGGGGTTAAAGATCCTGGGTTTGTGAAACCACATGCCTCCTGACATAAAAATGACAGATTCAAAAATGGCTTTCTCACTGTATATCCAACGTGGTTAAAGTTGGTTAAACAAAAACACTTAAAAAAAAAAAAAAAAAGTCAAATTACACTGGGTTGTCTATGCCTTTCATGAGTTAAGCCGGGTCATTAAAGTCACACTGTGTAGCTTTTGAAAAACACATATCCCCTTTCACTTTTTTTGCTGGGTTTTGCTCTTATGTCTTCACTTTCTCTGGTGACTGTTGTAGCTAACTAGCTTGTTGCTAATGATTGCAAAGTAGTTAACTAACTTTACTAAGTCGATAAAGCTAATAAATTTGGCGGGTCAATGTATGAGCCAACATTAACTTATTACAGATGGATCAGTGGATATGTCGCCTGATGGTAATATTGAATTGCAGAAGAGAAATGCCACACTTAATTTGAGATCATTTAGTGTCACTTGAGTTGATTGTGACACTGTAAGATGTCTTGCATCATATGTATGTTGGTCACAATTCATTAAAAGAAAAAAATTTCACAGGTCCATATCAAAATTGGTGTTTATTTTATATGATTATGTTTTAACAAATTAGTTGATATATTGTTACTAGATATAAACTTAGCCCCAATCAAAAATCAAATATCAGTCAGGCTATGAAATGAGATTAAATGTTCTTGTTAAGTATTTTTGTATGCAGAAAGTCTTGCTGTAGATAAATACATGCACTAATACAGTACATGCACTTGTGTCAGGCGCTGCTGTGAGGCCCACTCCTTAGAACTTGGTAATGTTAGTGCTGTGCCAACTGAGCTACAAAAGATTTTGAAAAAATAACAGCAACATGTTACAGAATACAAATTTCTCAGAAGAGACAGACGAGTTTATTTTGCCCTGTTTATGATTTCATCTCTCTGACCTCGCATCCTGTGGTGCAATGTCATTTCCAGGCCAGCTGGCAGCGGGAACATGTGAGATTGTGACGCTGGACAGGGACAGCAGCCAACCACGGCGGACCATCGCCAGGCAGACGGCCCGCTGCGCCTGTAAGAAGGGCCAGATCGCTGGAACTACAAGAGCCAGGCCCGCCTGTGTGGACGGTAAGAGGAGGAGGAGGAGGAGGAGGAGGGGCAGGGGCAGGGAGATCCCAGCTTATATTTGAGCAAAAGCTTGCTTTTAATCAAACGTAAGCATGTTTTTTTCCTAAGGCATGTTCGACTTGCTTTGAATCATGTTGCTGTTGAAGCACGCAAGGCAAAATGAAGTGAATTCTGCCAAATCAAAATGCTGAATCACGTCATCAGTCTCAGGGCAGTTAGGGTTTGGCTGTTTTTAAGTAGGGGCTTAAGGTGGATAAACCTACAGTGTGGAGCAAAGTGGATCACGGGGCTGTCTTTGTGATGTTCGCAAAGCCTGCGCCAAACCAATTTACAGTTGAATCATTTTAAAAAAGTGGCTGCAGGGGGGGTTCTAAGTCCCCCACCAACAGATGGGCTTATATTTCATGGAGTAGACACTGTTTGTGGAACAGTGTCTGTTTCAGTGGAGTTAGACTGCTTTTGTGTTATCATTATCGCTGTTAGAGCTAAATCAATTAGTCGATTATTCAGTGAAGTGATTAACAGAAAATTAACTGCAAATTGATTGACAAGCAATTTAAGTCTTTTTTTTCAGCAAAAAATAAAAAATCCCACATTTTCTGAAAAAGGGATTGAAAAAATATTTGAATCTATTTCTTTGAGTCATTGTAAGAAGCAAATATCAGCCCCTGCACACTGCCAGTAGTTAATTATGATAAATTTGAATAACTTTATTAAAATTTTGGTTAAGAAGGAAGTAAAATTATTATGGGAACATGAGTACATTTATTTTTGTTACTTGGATACATCATGTATTCCCCTATGCACCTGTCTAAATACAGTACATGTGTGCAAAGATCAGTTTCACTGTATAAAATGTAAATTTGTAAATATGTATTTCCAAAATGTCAGCTTTTCATAAAACAAAAACAGCGTTTCCAGCATTAATAGGCCTTTTTACTAATATGTTAATGGGGTTTTAAATGGTTTATGACTCTTAAGAGGTGGGTGATATTTTACAACCCATAAAGGAAAAATTGAGAGTTGCCAAATTTGAAGATACATGTTTTTTCACTGGGCAGTGGCTAATTATCTAAGAGAAAAGACAGACTTTTTGTGTACAGCGCAGAGGAAGAGGCTCATTAGTTGTTGCTATGACATCCTCACATACATCTGTGTAATGGGAAGAAGCTTGAACTTTTCTGAGACGTTCCTCTGGTCACCATCTTACCCTCATGACAGCTTTTAAGAATTTCTTATCTTTGTCTGACATCTTCATAGCGGGCCCGCAGCCTCTCAGGGTGCCTGTCACTGAGTCTCTCTCACATGATGTGGCCTCTAGCCCTGGGAGGGGAGGGGAGGGGAGGGGAGGGGAGGTTATGTGGGCAGGTGAAGGCAGAATAAACAGCTCTGTTTTGCTGGGAAAGACCCGCGGTGAACTGCACCTGAAGACGTGGATGTCTTGTTTTTCTCTGTGATACAACTGTGCCTTCACAGTTGTGTCTCTGATTGGAGGTGGTGCCCATCCTCAGTGCTCTGTTTGACTGGTTTTACCTGCTGATCATATGAGGTGAAGGCTTTGCACCGAGTGTGAGTGGACGGAGGGTTGCGCCAGTTTGTGTGGCAGATGGAGCTGAACATTACAGATTTGACCTTTTATCCACTTTCTTTTTTTCTTTTTTTTTTTCCTTCAACCAAACTCCTTCACACTGAGATTTGTGTGCTTGGTCTGAGTCCTGTAAAGAGAAATCTGATCTCGTAGACACGACCACAAGCGTTCCAGTCACTGCTGTCTCTGCTCATGACTCCTTTGCCGGTGAATAAGTCATACAGATGTTGCATAAATCCACAGTATCCAGATACTATCAGGAGGTATTTGTCACAACGTGGGCTCCGTGGAGCACCGTGGCATTTTGTGTAGGCTAGATACTTCTCTTTTTCTGAGGAGAGCTTAGGCTTATCAGCTAGCTTTTTAGAGACCTGTGCAGGTGGACGGCAGCTGTAGAGGTTCACAGTGCAACCAACCACCAAAAAAAAAAAAAAAAAACCCTGAAAATCATTTCATATAGTTGGTATTTCTTTGGATAAAGGCAAATAAAGGCACTATTTTCGTGGAGCACATTTCATACACAAAAGCAATTTTAAAGTACTTGACATTTTTCATTATAAGTGTAAGTATAAAGTGGTGATTGGCAAGATGAAAGCTTTTAAACTGCATTTAAAAGTAATGAAAGTCGTGTATTTTGATCCTTTATTGAGAAATCGAGAGAAAAGCAGCAGTACTTGAAAATCTGGAAGTGAGTACAGTCTTTGTTAGGATGACCTTGAGTCATACATAAGATCTTTATTCTGATGGTCTTTTTTTTCTTTTTTTTTTTTACTTTTTAAAAAAAGATTTTTTTCCAATTTCAAAAATCTATTTCACATAAATCAGAATAAAATCAGAACCTTGTGAATGGAGGCCCAGTCACTTTCCACAAATTGCACAACCTTTTTCTTTCCATTTGAAATCATTTTAGAGAAATAAGTAACTCAAATGCAGTTTTGGTTTACATACAACAATATATATTTTCCTATTTTGAAATATGAGTATTAGCAGCAGAAGTGGTGCTGCTGTTTACTCCGACAATCAAAAGACCTACGGGTCAGTGTGTGGCTGCGCTGCAGATCATAGAGATGTGACTGTGAGCAGGGCTCTGTGTGTCATCCCTCCAGTCCAGGTTTGGATACTAGTGGAAAAGCCAAATAAAGTCATATACAGTATTAATCATACACTGTATGTATAGCTATTGCAGTATCAGACATGTAGATGCACATCACTGTCCATCTGGCAGAATAAGGCTGCAGTGACTCATGTAAATCTTTCATGGCATAAAGGAGACGTTTGGTCTCTGACTTTAGTCTTGTAGGCAGTGCCTCCTTCGAGTCAATAAGAGTCTCTTCCCTCTCTTCATTGAGGGGGCATGAAATAGATCAGTGTAGGCAAAATACCAGTAACTAGCTACAACTATACTACACAATGTTTTTATCTGTGTAAACACCAGTTATGCAAATTAACTAAGTAGATTTACTCAAGTACTGTACTCTAATACAACCTTAAGCTACTTGTACTGGAGTCTTTCTCCTTCGCTAAATTTATTCAACAGCTACCTGTTCCTTTGCAGGCAAAGAGCTTTCATTCAAGAAAGTGAACTTCTTATACAACGGGTTATTCTACCCAAGAGCAGTAAGCATTAAAATGCAGCTTTTATGATAATGCATCAGACATAAGAATCCAATAATATATAGTAATACAGCTGTTAATAATATATCTGTACAATAATAAAACTGTTAGCCTTTAGTGCCTCTATTACATAAGTAAAACCTAATTAAGGTGATAATTAAGGTAATTAAGGTGGAGGGGTCGGGATTGTTTTGGTTTTTAGAGTCTAATAGATGTGTGTGCATATTTTCTGTCTGACTGTAATTTTACTCTTTCCTCCCATATTGTCACATAGCTCATACACAAACGCACTCACACACACACACACACACACACACACACACACACACACACACACCTTTATTGCCGTTCATATCACAAAATCCCAGAGCTTGATATTATTGCCATGCAAATCTGAGATGCTTGTCTCCACAAATGCAATCTTATTTGTTTATTCAGACTCAGGCTCCCGTCACTTTGGGGACACTGACAGAAAGAGAGAGAGTGAGAGAGACAGAGAGAGCCGGCATAAAAGACCCCAAACGCCACAAATGGGATTTCAATCAGTTTTAATCTACTCGAGTCCTTGAGGTCTGCTCTCTGTTGTAATATGCCTTTGCCTTGGCTGACACGATCTGTGTCCTTCATGCTTCACTCTCTGTTCACATCGGTCATCCCATGCATGCAGGATAATCCATAGCTCCATCAGCGGTCTCACCCGGCTTCCAGGGCAGTATGTGGTAATGAAAACAGAGCGAGTGCTGTAGTGCCGTTGATCCCGGAGAGCCACTCTTTGTTGTTGTGCATTTCCCATCTTCCAGTGTCCCTGTGTGTGTGTTTATTGCTTTGAGGAGGTGAAAATGGGAGATAAGCCATCGACATGATAAGCTTTCGGCGGCCGCGCTGTTTGACGCTCGAGTCCATAAGGAGACGAGTTTGGAAATAATAATAAAAAAAAAAGAAAGAAAACAAAACCTTAAAGAATTACATCTCTGCAGCTTGAAATGCTCCCTCTGACCCCTTCTCTTTCTTCCTTTATTATTTTTTCCTCTCCGCTTCTGCTCTTTGCTTTTTCCCCCCCTTTCTTTCACACACACACTCTCCCTCTTAAGGCCTTTCTCTCTCTCTCTCTACTGTATGTCTTTGATGGCTCTACCCATTTGAGGCCCATATCGCAGCGTAGGACTGCATAAGTACACCCTCACCCATCTGCAATTTCATGCTCTCGAGCTCTTTTACTTCTGTGCTTGATGACTTTTAAGAGAGCTGATATTGATTCTTATTAGGAGAGGGGGAGAGACAGAGAGCGACTATTAGAGAGAAGCAGAGAGTTACCTGGCAGCGGGGGAAAGAGTGACAGAGCTGCAGAAAGGGAGGGAAACTCCAGAGAGACGTGGAGGAGCTGAGGGTGACTGTGGATGTTGCGATGGCTGTGACAGCTCAGCGGGGGTGGGTGGGTGGTTTTGCGGGGGAGGGGGGAGGGGTCCCTGCCCGAGGTGAATGTGTTTGTGTTTGGTCTACTTTTGCCGGGATGCTGATATTAATGAAAGCCTCATAGGTGACCAGTTTAGAGGCTTAGGGCTGCAGATAACACTTTGACTGATGGTGAAGGAATGAGTGTGAGCGAAAAGAGACAGAATGATACATTAACACACAGCGGTGGACAGTACATTTACTCAAGTACTGCACTTAAATAAAATAAACTGAGGGAATCAGTATTCTATCTGCGTGATATCCATTTTCATGCTGTTCTAAACGTTTTCTTCACAGCATTTCAAAGGCTTTGTTCACCAGTTACTTTTCGTCTTTCAGATTTCTCACACAAAACGTACGATCTGCTCCTCAATTATGATATATAACATCGTATAACATGAGCTTTGAGAGCTGTGAGAGTGAACCAAAGCGGTAAAGCTGTGGGCCGCAAAACCAAAACAATGAGCTGAAAGATGCTAAAATTGATGCTCAACCGGATTCAGGTGATAGCTCTCCGCAGGCTCATTACTGCATTCATTTCACGTGGTCATGTGATGCATTATTATGGTATAAAAATATTAATTACAGCTGCCTTAAAGTCTTATTTCCTGTATGTGTTTATATTGCCTAACCTATTTTCAATGCAGTTTCCTTTTCTTAAACAGCTTCATTTTTCATTCTCGTGCAGCAGCCTGCCTCATTCCTTCTTTTTTTTCAAGCTACAGACTCAGGATTTCTTTTTATTTAATAAATCCATTAAAAAATAAAAATGGGTTGAATGAAAATGAAGAAAATAATGTTTAGGATGTAATTACTTTCAGAAGTGTTTTCATGATACTGTTTTCTTTTCCATTAACTGTATTTTATAAACAATATATCAACTACAACAATCAGCTAAACCAGGAAAATGCTCCTGTTACATTACTGCATCTGTAATAATAATACTACAATATAATGTATATGTATGTGTAGTACAACCACTACAGAAGGAGGCATTTTTCTGAGTACTCATACTTTAAAACTTTAGCTGTCAGTGCTTTTTTAAGCTTTTGAATGCAGGACGTTTACGTTTTTTGATGGCGGATCTGATTAAGGATCTGATTACTTTTATACCACCGCTAACTTGCATTGTCATATCTATAAAGCAATAAAGATTTACTCTCATCCCACTGGATGCACATGCCTGGGCAGATTGCAAATGAGGAATTGTTTCAGTGAATCAGGCAGTGATAGAGACAACAGTATGCGTCAGACTCGGTCTCTGGGCTATTAAACAGTTCCAGAGCTCCAATCATACTGCATCAGCCCACTGGTTTGATTTGATCCAGGGAGGAAAGGAGGAGGCGGCGGACTGTTGGGGAAACATGTCATGTCAGCTCCAGCAGCCAGTTAGCAACCTAGCCGCTACTGCAGCTCTGTCCAGAGGGATTGGCACTGCCAAAGATGGTCCGGTGGTGAATCTATAATGTTGCACCTTCTCTCTGTTTTCTCTTTCTCTTGGCCTTTTTTTTTTTTTTTTTGTTCTTCCTCGTTTCACATACACACATGCAGACTGAAGACTGATGACCACAGGCTGTGGCCTTGTCAGGGGGAG
>NW_019525241.1:20053-60671 GCF_002814215.2 Seriola lalandi dorsalis | reverse complement strand
GGGGAGGGGGTGGGGGGGCAGGCAGATGGGGACCGCAGCCTGAGGTGGGTTGCTTCTCCTTGGGTGTGCTGGTTTGGAGGCTGTAGCCTCTAAACTGGAGCGGGACACAAATCACATGGCGCTTTTTATATATACCGAACGCACCCAGGATTCGCAACTCTCCCAGTCTTTCATGCATCCTGTCTCTCCTTATTCACTGGTGCTGTTGACAAAATGCAATTTTTTTTTTCTTCCTTTCTTTCCTTATAATCTCAGTATCATATGTATGACAGTTTTGCTCTCTAAAATCTCTTTAGTTTTTTTTTTTTGTTTTGTTTTTCCCACATCATAAATACTTGTAAAAAGTACAACTGGATCCAGATAGTGGATTTTTCATTTTGGCATCAACCTGTTGTAAATTGAGCCAGTATTTGTGTTTTTTGTCTGAGGTGCAAATCATCCATCAGCATCGTGTTGCCTGTGATTTTTATGTGGAAAAAAAGCTTTTCTCAAACAGCTTCTCTTGAAATAACTACAGTTATTTGGTGATAGAAGAAAACAACATGAAAGAAATAACAGAAAACAAAGTAAAGACAAGATATGATATAGTAGGCAAAAAAAAACAAGACAGTGTAATTTCAGATGGCTGCAACAGGCCGATATTAGGGTTGTACTGTAGGCAAAAAGTAAAAACATTACTTATATCTGCTGAGCACCAATGATGGTAACTTCTGGAGGGAGGAAATATATTTTATATTCACTTTGTGATTCAGGTCTGATAATACAGTGCTGCGGTGAGAAGAAAAGTCCGACAGAGTTTCCAGACAGTGATATTTAAAGATTACAATTTTTACTCCAACAACTTCAGTTACGTTGCATCGTTTAGCTACTTTGTAAGAGTAGGTTTATGGCTATTTTGCAGTGGTGGAGATCTTATTTGAACAAAGTCAATTGTAGCATAATACATACAGTGGGAGGAATATTCAATAATATTTGTAGGAAAAATAATAGTTTTGTTAGTTTAGTTTAGTTTAGTTAATCAATTGAGAAGTAAAAGTGTTGAGTGCAAGTTAGAAAAGCAGCTTTTTCCGCTCTCCTCTCCGTCCTTGTACGCTTCCTAAACATGATCGAGGCGGTTTGCTCCAACTGTCGAGCCAGTGCTTTCACAAGCTCTGATACAGAATGAGAACCAAAGCCCCAAACTAGGAGTATCTGTGTGTGTTTTTTATTCTTCTCTCTCTCTCTTCTCTCTCTCTCTCTTTTTCCTTTTTTGGGTACTCGGAAATTTTTTGGAAATATTAATGCGAAGCTCTCCCTCCAGAGTGACTGATATCAACACAGCTTCTTTGTGGGTTTACACACACACACACACACACACACACACACACTCAGAAATAGAGAGCCGGTTTGTGTTTTGCAGGATGACAAGCAGAAAAGTAATACAAAGAATGCTTGTATTTTCCCCGAAGGGTGAAAAAGCTGACGAGTGGTGCGCATTACCATAAAAATAATGCAAAGTGTCATGGTCTGGCTTTCATTATGTGCCATAGTTACAGTAAGTTTTCCATCCATTAACCCCGCATTATGTTGGTTTTTTTTTTTTTTTTTGCCTCCTCCCTGCTGGACTCCTCAATAAGCAAAATCCATTTCGCGGACACTGCAACAAACTGAGGTTGCATTTATTTTGAAATTCCCTTCTCACACATATATTGTATCGACATGCACAGATAGAATTAAGGGAGTGTAATCTTTAAAATTGTTGCCAGACTTTAAATGGCTGATAACTGAGTGAAAGCATTTCATCATGTCGCACTTTGATGCATGCGATCATTTTTGCAAGAACAGATTGCTGTGCCCCCCCCAAAATGATGGATGTTAATGCAGCCAAAGATGAGTAAGTAGCTCCACTGGATGTGTGTGTGTGCAGGACTGATGCCATATGCATACATTGACTGTAAATATTTAATACCCCAGATGATAGAGCTCATACAGATGCCATAATGCGTCCAGGCAAGCCGTTATGCTCTCTCTTAATGAAGCTGCATTACCCACATATCCCCTTCTGCCCGGAGCCCGTTGCACTCTGCGTTCATAAATCTACAGGCACGAGGTGATGAAGTGGACCCAGGTGTTCCAAGGTTCTGAGTTGTTGATAACGTCAGAGCTTATTGATGCCCTATTGTTGAGCATCTTGCTCTCAGTGTTTTATTATAATTAATCCGGGTCGAATGAGAAAAGAGGCCACTAAAGTTATCTGGAGAAGTGCTTGATAAGCACATGTGGATACAATGAAAAGCAGACACATTTAACACGTTCCCTGCATTCACCTGAGGCTTTTCACTCATTTCGTATTCTGATGCAGAAAGTTGGTTTTACCTAAATAGCTGTGAGTCACCGCTGATTTTGTTCTGCAGGGGGAAAAAAAAAAGAAAAGAAACATTTTTGTGTAATTCTTGCTGAATTCTTTGCTGATTGAATGTCAAATCATCCATCTGAAAATCGACTCTGTGCTAAGTGTTCGTGAAGAGGGATGTTAGCTCGGTAGACTGACTTCATGTGCTGCGTCTGGCTTTCAAATGAGCCATCAGACCCTTGTGTTGAAGTATTGCAGAGCTCCTCATAGAGCGGGATTGTTAGCAAGGCCAGCACACCAATCACTTGGTAAGCCCACCAGAGTCATCCTCACAGCTCGGCCTTATAAATCTTCAAGAGCTTATACGTCTCAGCTGAACTGTCACTCACTCCCGCCTTGTCTTTTACATCCTCTTAGAGCAGACACATGGACATAATAACATGTGAGGAAAAAAGTGTAAGTGCTCATATAAATGGAGTCATTACATATACGGCGCACACATAAAAGCACACAGCCGAAATAAATCAGCAGATATGAATAAATAAATAAAAGCAGCTTCTCCCCATTTTCCCCTCATTTTCTCAGAGTCTTTTTATATCTTCATCACTCCGGTCGGTGGTGAAACCCCCGTCAGCAGCTGAGGGCGGCGAGGACGCCGGCGAAGCACGCACGCCGCAGTGCGCCTCCATTAACACCCGCCGCCTGTCCTCCAAGTCTGCTCACCGGCACTGGCGTGGTTGATGGTCCGTGCTCACACCCTCTCCGCCTCACTGCCGTGAACGCATGTCCAAGGGTCTAAGTCTGTTTTGCGAGGCTACGGGCTATGAACAGTTAATTAATAATTACTGCTCCTGCGGAGGCCCTCAGGTCTCAGGCCACAGTTTAAGTCAGTCCGTAGTCTCCACGACTGCTGAAACCTTGTTATTGCTTAATGGTGAAACTGTAACATCTGTCAGATTTTTCTTTTGTAATCTTGGTGACCGGTTGCGGAGGTGTTTTTGCACTGCTTGTTAACCCACCAGCGTGGCCAGTACTAAGTTGTCTGTTTCTTTGACTGTCCTATTAAATAAGTGTGGGTTTCTTTAGGTTCTTGTGTCTTGGTGTCTGTTGTTTCTATAACGATCCAGCACCTCTTTTTGTTCTTGCTACTCATAGTGGCCATCACCTGACAAAAAGAAAAATCACTTTTTTGTGCAGCAAAGGCTTTATGGATAAAAAAGAAACTTGGACAGTAAAACAGCAAACACAAATAAATAATGAAACAGTAAATATATAGTTTAAAAATACAGTTTATAAATTAAAAAAGTATTGACTTTAAAATTATATATAGAAATATATAGATAAAAATAAAGTTATATTCATGTATTAATAGTAATAATAATGATTTAATTTATAGCACAACCTAGCAACACAAAATCTTTCCACAAAGCATGCACTGTTTGTCCATTTGATGTCTGCGCTACTTTTTCATATTTTTAAGTTTCCAAACTTCTGACTACATGCAGCCATTTTCCAATCATGTCCTTGAAATCACCTCAGAAAAAAAAAATGAAATCAAGCATTTGAGACATCATCAAGAAAATACTACAATCTCTTAGCGCCATACACAGATATAAATTCATCTCCCCTCTTGGCAAACATCAAGATGCGAGATGTAAAAAGACAGCTTGTTCTGCAGTAATTCCCCGTATTTGTCTAAATGTCAGTCTGTGACAACCTCGGTTGCAACATGTTGGATTGTGAAGTAGCTTTTATTGCCAGTTCTTGATGGAAGCTTAGATGAGGTGGGCCAATCATCTCCCGAGTCCTTGTGCCATTTGATTTGTGCTGTCGACAGAAAAAGGACGGGCTGAAAGCGTTCACTCACTCTTTCACTCGCTCGCTCGCTCATTCACTCACTCACAGCTCCGATCCAACGCGCACGAGCCCATCTGGCACTGAGAGAGGAAGCGCTTTCCCTTTTTAACCCCCATTACTCACGAGGTGCTGATTCCATATGACGGGTGTCACAGCCCTGCAGTATACATCTCCTCCACTCTCCAGCTCCCACTTATCTTCTTTTCATCTCTTCTTTGTGATTACAGTTCCTTTTATTTTTTATTTTCGTGTAAAAGAATCCGATGGTTAGGGCCCCACTTTTTACGATGGATGGACGACGGATGGACGGACGGATGGATGAATGGACGTAAGGGCCACAATGTGATGGACTGGCAACATGATATCCGCCGGGAGTCAGGGATCTGTGCTGGCTTTGAGCGCAAGGGACGTTAAGGGAAAGTTAAATAGAAGAGGGTAAAGGGGGGGCGATCTACTCTAGTCTTTAGTCCTACAGTGTCAAAACACTAGCTACAACACAGTAAAAGCAATTACCCGTTGCTTCGTATCATAAGCTCATGTTGTCTAATTTTCAGTGCACTTGATGATGGACAAAAGTGGCCTCAACTCCATTGTTTTTACACATTCCACACATGTAGTTGCTTAAAAATGAGGGGACTGTTACTGTGTGGCCTTGACATGATTGGGAAGTTGCATCTTTTCGTGTGTGTGTGTGTGTGTGTGTGTGTGTGTGTGTGTGTGTGTGATGCTGCAGTAGGAAGTAATTTGGTGGTCGGTGGATGTAAATATAACACGGTTGTGATGATCTTCCTCATTAAAGCAGCGGAGGAACAGCTGCACGAGTACACTGGGCAACTAAAGAAGGGAGGCACTCTATTGTGACTGAAATGATAAAATGCATAATTAGGTAGTCAATGTTGTGTTCCATCTCTCTCTCTCTCTCTCCCCCTCTCTCTCCTCCTTTCCCAGCCCCTCGCTCTGTCTTGTGCTGATAGGTGCAACTCCGTGTTTCCTCTCCATTTTCAGAAATGATGTTGTTCATTAATGCGATGCAATTTCGGGCAGGCCCCTCTCTCTTCCTTGCCGTCGCGTTTTGTCGTTGGTAATTTACCTTTATTGGCTGGCTTAGCAATTTCATCTGAACATGGGTTCATTTAATAATGTATGCGTCTCGTTGTTGTGTACTGTTCCAAGCCCCACCTGTAATTGCCGTGCAGCTGGGTGCACTCGCCTGGATAGATGCACCAGCTGAATGTGTGGACTCGGTGTAGAAGACGGGGTGAGAATGAGGAAGAGAAAGAATGAAACTAGGAGAGGGGATGATTCTGGGCACATTGGTCTAGAAAAAGAAAAATCATACTGAGCGGTTGAGTTGAAGACGTTTAAAGTTGGGCTCTACAAAAAATTTCCTGGATTAGAATTAGAATATTTGTTTTTGCACAATGTGTGAAACGTCTTTACCTTCAGTCAAAATGTACCGTAGATGATCCCTTGCAATATCACTTGTCTTGATTGATGACAGTCCCATAAGCTGTGACATGAATATGTATATCTGATGCTGTTTTACAGGGCTAGCTAGCTAGCTTTCGTAGTGTATGTGTATTTCATGGGCGCATCTTTGAGAGGAACAGGCTCCACACTGATCTATCGACTGAACAGCGTTAGCTTAGCCTAGCACAAGGACTGGAAACAAAAGGGAAACACGCCTTTAAATCCATGAGTCCAAAATTTATGTGCACCTAACTATTTCTTGGTTGGGACCAGTTACTTCCTGGAGTCTCTGCTGGTTGCCTGAATTTGTCCCAACTAAGATATACTCTACTGTTTTTACATTTTGGTTTTTGTGCAGGCGCTCAAATGTTTGTTAGCTTTGGAGGCTAGCTGCTTCTCCCGGTTTTCAGTCTTTGTGCTAACTTAAACTAGCATTAAGGGAATAACAGAATTTAAACTGCCAAACTCTGTCTTTAATGTAGGTTTTTATGTCTAATTCTGTGTCAACGACTGGGCTTACACATGCCCTGTGTCCTTATTAGTGCTGTGTTTGTACGCGCATGTGTGTGTGCACTGTCCTAAAACACAACTGCAGTCACCCTCCGCTCTCATCTAATTGTTCTGCAAAGCCCCGTGAGGAGGATTGTGGTCACAGTTGTCTTTGTCCTTGGGTTGGAGCACCACTGGCTCACCTTGCCAGTAATAAAAATAAAAAAAAAAAAAGAGAGAAAAAAAAAAGAGCAAGCCTTCTGTTAAGTGTGCAGGCACATAAAAAATGTGTGTGTTTGCACATGTGTGGATGTTAGTGTGTCCCTCTGTAGGAGGACAGACATCATTATCCCCACCCTTCACACCATCCTATCCAGGGGAACCTTTTAATTTCCCTGTGTAAAAAAAAAAAAAAAAAATAGAATAAAATCATATGGATGCAGTAAAACAGAACCCCTCCCCCTCATCCCAGTGCATCATCTTTGCTGTCGCGCTGGGGCAATTTTTATAAGAGCCAGTTATGGGACATCACATGGCCAAAATAATATTAGTATGGTGGTGACAGGCATGTGAAGGCAAGATGAATCTAGGATAAAAATAAAGGCAAATGAATACAAATGGCATCTCCTTCACCTAGAGGGGGGAATAAATCATATGTGGGATAATGTGGTGTGTTCACTCTCCCTCTCTCTTTGTTGCTTTTTCGCCATCACACAGACACTCTCCCTCTCTTTCTCTCTCTGTCTCTCTCTCTCTTTTTCGTTGCTTTTCATTCTCCGACTCACTTCATCTGATTAAGTTAGCTACAAAGTGTCCTTCTGTATTCATAAGCCGCTCAGAGAGGTGAGGTGGAGAGCAGAGGTATTTACTGTATGTACTGTAGGTGTCAGGGTGTCGCTGTGGAGAAATACAGCAGACCTTGGCGTCTCGCTTATGAAAGTTGACGATGTGTGATGGGAAATGTGTGTTCCACATTTTTTGTTGTGTATACTTACACATCCCTTTATGTTTACTTATGTGGTCTGCTGGTAGCTAAAGAAGAACACACAATACAAATAAACCTCTGACATCACTAATTTATGCTGGAGTGCTCTGTAGTTGTAGTGCTGTTCGCAGTGCTATGGTCAGTACTTGTTACTACAGTGCTTTTTAAAATAATGAAAACATCAAAACAGGGGTCATCTTGACCCAACAAGTGACTATATGCTGTCTTTTGACTCTCACGGTGTGTACTTCATGATTTAATTTGGAGCACTTCTGTAAATCACTGCCTTCTGCATTTGTACAATACTATTTACAGCGCAACTTTGCTCCACAGGTTAGCACGCTAGCATGTGCAGGCTGGGTCGGTGGTCCCCTTTTGGCACTTACTAATCCACGCAGTAATCCACATGATTCCCCATGTCCATCTGCATGTGTTTGATTAATTCTATTAATTCCATGAAATCCATTCACTTGTCCATCTTGATGGATGATGAACACGCGAACATAGAGCTAAGCCAACACATGCGAACAAGGAGCACAAACAGCTGAGACGCCACCCGAGGACAGACTGGACACTTTTCCCCCAGACAGGAAGAGGAGAGGCTACTATTACTATAAAGAAGAGGGAACTGGAGCAATCTGTTGTGACATTTTATGAATGAATGATTCATAAGACAGCAGAGTATGTATGTGCGTCATGGAAATTGTCTGGATTGCAACAAGGTTAAGACTGTCTGCTATACAAAAGGCACCCAAGTGAGCAATAATGCCCATTTGTGCCCATAGCGTAGTGTCCACTTACAAATAGACCTAGGTTTTGGACCTAGGTTGATACATTGATGTAGATTAGGGTGCAATTTTAGAAATGTACTTTCTTTTTTTTCTAGCTGTGAAATATCATCAAACACAGGTTGCCGCAGTAGCTAATAGTTCTGTGATGTTTATTAGCATTTTAAAGCGTCCAACATAGTAAAAATGTGTAGCTGTCAACCAGCAGCCTAAGTAAAAATATTTATTGCAGATATAGGCATTTCAGGATGCACAAAATTTACCATTTCAGGCCCTGCCCCATGATGTTACCACATTCAACCTATATGTCACTTACACAGACGTGTTAGCTGGGTAGATGTATCAAAGCCCATGAAGAAGAAACTGTATACAATCCTCAGCAAACGAGGAGGTGACTGTGATGGATATAACCACTGCTACTCTACGATTAAACTTTAATGACGTGAAAATGTTCATCACATCCAGGGTTACAGATTGTGAGCAAAAGTTTTGAAACATTTCTTCTTCTCTGAACACGCGCTACAGCAGCTACCTTTTTTTTTTTTTTCCTCCCTGAAAAATGGATAAACTGTGGTGTAATGGGACCAGGCTAGACTGATTTGAGGGTGCAGAGGGCACGTCCCGATTGATAGATGGAAGAGGAAGAGGTAAAGCCTCACATCAGATGATTGTGTGTTGCGTGTACACCCGAAAGCAAGCAAACCTTGCTCCCCGCAAATCTCTCGGAGTCTAAACCAAGGCCAGAGGTTTGGTCCTGAGGGGATCAACACTTTGTATGAGCACTTACTGTGGATATAGCACTTTAAAGGCAGGGGCTGTTGAAATGTGTTGTGTACCAAAATGGTTTTTTGCCAAATACTTACATTTGACGGATCACTGTTGAGAAACTAATTATAATGTCAGGTTGTACACTTACAAGCTCCTTTGAAGAGCATTTGGATACTTTTGAAGTGCATAAATGTGCTTTTATTACATTGTTAAACGTCAGTATTTCATTGTCTACGGATTTGTGATACTTGAGTTTGCAGTCACAAATGCATTGATTCTATGTCCTTAATGCACTTGATGCATTTTATAATTTATTTTACCCAACAGAGCCAACACGTGGAAATAAAATTCATTCACTGCAGCCATTCTGAAAATGTTGAAAGCCTTTGTGGGTGCTTGTACAAAACAGTCTGCAGAGGAGCAGTGATCCACACAGACAGAGATTTGCTGGTTTTAATTCTAGCCATCCTATCAGGGAACTATCTTACACCTGGGATGTCAGGTGAATGCAGTTAACCATTACAGGCTAGAAAAAACCAGTAGTACTCTGAGTTGTCAAGGCTGGGATTGAAAACCATAATTGGCGCAAAGTGAACAGATTCCCCTTGAAATTCCAGCTGGTGCCACGAAATTTGAAAAAAAAAAAAACGGTATACAGAGAGGCTGCCAATTTTCTTGGCAATGGCCTTTGTAATTATAACAGTTGCTAAAATGTATTTGGTGATAATTTATTGTTGCCAATCACTAAAAATAAAGGTTAACAGAACAAATCACTGCAGATAATAACTTCCTCGTCACATTATGAACAAGGCCAAAAGTGCTTTGTTCCTGCTAAGAGTCGAGCAAATACGCCAAGGCGATGATTAACTTCCTAGTCGTTGGAAAGTCTCTTCTCCTTTTTGTAGTTTTCTTTTTCCACGCGAGGGAATAATAGCACCAGCATTTCAATAGGCTCTTAAAAAGGAGCGCCATCTCAATACGTCTTCAGTCTGTAAATGGTGGGGAAGTGAATCACACTGCAAATCAGCTTTCAACTTCAACAGCTCCGAGACAGCACAGACAAAGTATTCACTGAGCCCTGTGCAATTAGAAAATAGATCATTAACTCTTGCGTCTCCTCCTATAGAGCGGCTTCCCATTACACGGCTATAGGTAATAATACACATAGAGAATGGTAAAGTATATACATACACATAGACTGTGTGCTTGAATCTTCTGGAGGCCCCTAGATTGACAATATTCCCTTTACATAACCTTGGCTACAGTATTGGAACTCAATTGAAAACAAATAACTAATTATATATACTATAATTGAAAACAGCAATAACAACAAATGCTGCTAATCATCATTCATCCTAATATAATGTTCTTTTATAGCAGTAAATGTAACAGTGATGAATTACATTCACACTATACACTCACATACATACAAAGTGTATCAGTAAACAGGTCTTATATTATTATATGGAGTCCAACTGTGCAGAATGGAGCTAAGGAGTGTGCTAAAGGCCCCACCCTGTCATCAACGGCACTAATTACATGCATTAATATTAACAAGCTAATTTACATGGGACAGAATGTATGGTGTTTTCAAGCTGTGCGTCTATGTTGGAAGTAGTGGACAGGAGATGAAGGTGTATTTACACACATTACATTTACTCACATTAGCCATCTCTTAATTTGCAAAAAGGAGAAAAACACACTGAACTGATGAGAGAGGTATAAAGACTTGGACGCACCACGATTTAAAAAGGCAATTCCCATTCCGATGGACTTGCTGCGATTAGAGAATATGCTTGAGGAGACAAAATTAATCCATGTTTCAAAGTTCAACTTTGACCTGCAAATTAGCATCACTGACCAATAGAAAGCCATCTTTACAGCACTGACCTCTGAAGGAATGGAGAGCGGGAGAGGCCAAAATAGAAGAAGCTATAGCTTATTAGCAACAGGCTATGCTGCACCGTTCACTCTTATTTAACTTCTACTGTTGGAGTAAAAACTGTTGAAGTCAAAATTGGAAACAAACTGTGTGAACGTGTCCTGTTATTATTCTGAGCAAAGCTAACTGAGCTAACAAGTTTGCTAAATGACTGTTAGCAAGCTCATTAGTTCTGAGAGCTTTGTTTTTCCTAATCAATCTTTATTGAACGAAATGGTGTGCATTGGTGAACAAAATGCCATAGGGAAGTAAACACAACAGATGAGAGAATAGAGAGTGGCTAAAGTGCTGTTACGACTAACTACCACTAGCCCGGCTATACCAGCTAGCAAGTTAAGAGTTAGCTTGCCAGCTAAAGCAATCCACCAACTAGCTGTGTTTCAATGGAAAGTAGCTAAAGCTTATTGACAAGCTTATTTACATATTAGTGGCGTAACGTAATTTCTGTGTTAGAATTTATCCACATTTTTAAAAAATCAAAGCTAAAAAATGAGGTTTAACTAGACCTAACTGACTGTAATTAGCTTTATTATATTTCTCAGGCTGCTATCATCACATTAGTATGCATCTTAGTCTACCTCTAAATTTAAAAGCTTTTCATGTAGACAGGTCCAAAAAGTAGAGTAAACTCACTCTACTCTGTAACCTGTATTTGAGAAATAGAATAAATAAATAAATACAAATAAATAAAATTAAATAGTCAAGTTAAATTTAACTTTGATTTACCAAAAACAGAGGAGAAGTAATTTACCCACATAAATGATGATTGGTTGTTCAGGCACATTCACAGCTCCTTCGTGCTTCTTTCTAGCTGCTAATTGGTGGACTGAATGTGCCCTGCCCTCCCTAGCTTACTGAACACAGTCAGTCCACAGAGCCACAGCCACACGGGAGCACTTTTACTGAGAAATAGCAACTCTCCTTAAGGGAAAGGAGTGAAAGTCTGTCTGAAAAGTTGCTAGATTTGTCACTAGGACCTTTTCTGGGGGGAAAAAAGTCACTAAAGGGGTCTTGAAAGAGAAATTCATTAAGTCTGCAACACTGCCTGTCTGAAGAATCACATCACCAAGCTTCCATCCTCACTTTAGTGGACTTACTCATGGTGAATGCACCTATTAAACAACACACACCTTTGTAGGACTTTGTACATTTGATTTAATTGTTTTTCTCAAGGACATGGGGACTTGAAATTGGCTACTTCAAGTAAAAAAATAAAAGTTTGTAGTCTCTTGCGAACTGTCCACTCTAACCGTAGTTTGATTTGTTAGGCCGATGCTAAAAAAATAGTAATCTATAAATTGATATTCATCACATAAACACACAAAATACCTTTTTTTTTCGTTAAATCGGGTTAATTGGTTATCTTATATTGGTTATGTATTTGGTTACTGTGACCTAGATACTTTATGGATTGAGTGATATATCTGTACCAATACATCATCCAAATCCATGTATCAGTCGGGCTACAAATTTTATTAAATATATAACAATATACATAACAGTAGCAGCATCATGTTGGAGGATTGTGCACAATTATACTTCTCTGTTGACCTTTTCCCTCCATTTTTTGGCAAACTAAAAGACAAAAAGACTGAACAAATATTGTAATACTGCCAGACTGTGAGGTGGTATGGTTTTGTATCTACCAGGTATCTACAGAGCCCTTAGCGTACATATGACAGTGTGTGGGTGTGTGTGTCTGTTTTTGCGATACGTGCATGGGTTCATGTGCATAAAAAGTGGGATTCCTGTGGGAGAAAAGATCATCTCCTGAGACAGGACAAAGTCAATATGGAGAGTTACAGAGCCCACAGGGAGCAGGCCACCAGAGGCTGGACTTACACTGACGGATAAAGATGTGTGTGTGCGTGTGTGTGTGTGTGTATGTGTGTGAGCGTTAGATAGCGGTAGTAAGGGCAAGAGAGAGAGACAGAAGTGTAGTGGAAAGCAGGGCAGAAACTGCTTTCTTTACTGTGCATCCGATGTACACATCTGTAGGTTTGCATAAAACCCAGCATGTCCACAGGTAAGGAAGTGATAAATACACCTGGTGTTGAGTTGTCATGTATTTTAATCAAGCATTTGAAGCCGTCTTTTTCCAAAAACTTCTGCTGCACATTGGGAACTGACTTATTGGAAAGATAAGTGTATGTCTAGCAGAAGGGGAAATGCAGCAGTAGGGCAAAGTTTTAACTCAGACTTTTTGAGTTCAGGTTTCCTAATTGTTTCTCTGAGCTTTTTTCTAACGGGCATACCAGAATATTGACAACAGAAAAAGTCAGTTATTTGTCGTGCATGTCCTATTAACATACTGTAGACTGTTGAGTCATAAATACTACTTCAAAAGCTACATAGCAGTTTCACTTTTAATAGACAAAGAGCTATTTGAAAGACAGGCTTTTAAAGTAAAAGATTTATTAAAATCTGTTAGATGTTTCATTTATTCATGCATCTCACGATTTACATGCACTTAAAGCAACCTCCTTGCAGCTGATTGAGTACAAGAAGGAGAGCAGTACTGTAACCCATTTGTGACAATTTGATAGTGCTTATTGTACTAATAGTAATTATTTTCAATAATAGAGCCTTTGTTTTTTAATTATGTGTATTCATTTTATTGTCTGAATGTCAGATTTCTTGTCTCATTGTAAATATACTTAACTAGAGACAAAGTAACATAATGCAATTTCATTAAGTGCTTCAATATGCAGTTAATCGCTGTTAATTCAGATTCAGATTCTGACAACTTTGTTTATCCCAAGAAGGACAATTATTTTGCAGCTTACCCAGTCCATACACACAACTTAAAAACTCACAGGCAAAACAGTTATATGTAAGACATCAGCATACTTGGGTCAATACAAGGAACAACAAGCTGCAATAAGGTAATATATTCCATTTTAAACATATCTTTTCATGCATGTGCATACTTGCATGTAGGTTAATTCGTATGGCCTGATCTGTCAGTCACTCAGCCCTCCTGCCCAGCCGTCTCTGTCAACTACCAATGTGTCTTGTTATACTGTGTGTTGATGGCTTTTGCAGTTGTGTTTTTACTTTGTAGGCATTTTTTTTCTTAGCTATAACCACTCAGTGCTTTTGCACTTAAAAGCCTCTTGTTTAGGTGATTCATTCTGAGTGGCCCATTATCTGTGATTCATCTACAATGCTAAAATAAACTCTATTTGCTCTCCTCTACTTGGCATAGGTACATTTTCTCTTAATGGGACTTAACATATTACAAAAGTAGAGGTCACATTAGTGAGATTGCTTGTAATTTAAAGTGGATATTTGTAGCTGTGTATTTTTTGTGTTGAATTAATGTTTTCACTTCAGCCGATGGTTACATGATTAAGGGGCCAAAAAATTGTTTGCAACCCTTAAAGCTACAATATGCAAGTTCTGGAAATCAAGCTAGTACTAGCATGAGACTCTAAAGCAAACCACTCTGCACCTCCGTCCCCCTCCCTCACCCTGCTCCACTATGCTCCACCCAGCCCCTCACCTACATCCTGGTCAATGTCTCAGCTGATGCAGGAATTGGGAGCTTTCTAGCCTGTGAGTCAGCCGTTGTGACATCAATACTAGCGTGAAGCCTTCATACGAGCGGTAGCACATTCACCCGTGACAGCTGTAAGCTCCCACCCTTTCCTTTGGCATACTCTGATTGGTTAAAAGGGCGTGACTTGCTGTTCAATGGACCACAGAAGCCTTTGACTGCACCTCTGCACATTAAGATATGTTTTGGAGAATATTTCAACTAAAAGTACCAGTAAGAAAGTTACATACTGTAGCTTTAAATGTAACCCTCAATAAAATAATCATCACAAGTATCAAAACTACATTGTTAAAGAGCTAAAACCCTGTATTCATATTTTTAATTTTCTTAAAGAATCTAGACATTTTGACGTAGCCAAATTAGTGGTGTAACTCTGCTAGCATTAACAGTATATGCGTATTAAAGCTGTTATCCTCCATTTCAGTCCTGGTTGATTTGCCAGTATCCGTTGTTACTGTGGTAACAGCAAGTGCGGTTTCATACTACAACCAACACTCCTTGAACAACTGGTGTATATGTTCAAACAAACTCACATTGCTTTAATAATTAATTAGATAAAAATCTAATAAATCGTGAGGCTGATATTAAAGAACTGGATTCCTCAGTAGGAATGGGAGGCCCCGCCACTAATTTGAAAACTACCACAGATAATTACAGAGTGTAAATGGCTTTAGCAGAACAAATGCTCGCCATAAACAGTATGAAAAATGGGGTTCGATGGTTTAATGAAATTAATGATTATAACTTTAATAGAACAGCCTGTTTGTTGAAATATCCTCAAACATTCTCAAGCTAGAGAATCATAGATATCACTTAAGCTACAAGAATCGTTTAATCTCTCTATATGGCCCGAGTTTCTGAGTCTCTTTGGCTGCCGGCGATGGTTCACACTCGATGCGTAGTACTTGTTGTGTCTGAAGAGCACTAAAAGTGTTTCAGCTTATCTTTGCTCGTCACTATCATGTTCATACATTGCTACTTGATCTCAGCCCCCACACGCTCTTGTGTGGATAGCCAAGCAGATGCTCAGCGCAGAGCAGAGAGAGGAGTCTCATTTAGTTTTACAAACTAAGCAGAGGTTAATGTTTTGTACCTAGAATGAGAGGAAGTGAAACTAAAAAGGTTGTTTAGCTGTCTGTGTCTATGTGTGGGTGGATGCATGTTAAAAAGAAAAAAAGAGAAGAGAGAGAGAGAATGAGAGAGAAGAGCCTGTGATGAAAACTTGCAGGGTGTTAGGAACAGAGGGGAAAGAAAAGAAAGAGTGAAGAGAAAGAGAGACCAAGCCTCCCTTGTACCTACATTCTCCCATGGTGCCTAGTTGTTGGGCTGCCTTTAAATTTGTCCAGGGACAAAGCGGCACAAGGTATAATCCACCTGCCAGTCCCGTTCAGCATCAGCAGCCCTCTGGCAGGAACATTCTGCCCCCCACTTAAACACAAAATACCATCAGTGCGGAACAGTAGAACCCATTCTCCTCTCCACTCTTCCTCCTCGTCCTCCTCCTCTTCTCTGGATTACAAATGCACCACAGGAAAGTGACGTGGGTGGCGTTGTAAAAAAAAAGACGGCAGAAAGAGACAAACTCGGAGAGGAAAAACAGACAGACGGATGCTTTAGAGGCAGAGCGGGCATTAGCAAGAGTGGGAAAGAGATGAGCGAACGGAAGGAGATAAGACAGAAGGAAAAAGAAATGAGTGAGTAAAGGGAGATGGAGCGCTTTTTCCGTTCCTTCCCCACCCTGCTCGCTGGCGAGGAGGCCCCAGGAGAGCGCCGAGATTGATCGGTTCATTTGGATTGGAAAAGTGGATCTCTCCCCCCAAAAAACTTGTTTCCTTCCAAACCAAATGACAAATGAGCTATCGATTTGTTGTTTACAATCCGGGGTGCACAATGCCCCCCTCAGCGCGCATGATGGACCTCATAATGGCCAGGTCCCTGAGGTTTAGCATCGCCGCTCACCCGCTAACTGACAGCTCTCCGGGCCGCAGGACGCCAACCGCGGTACCGCATGTTCAACACTGATGTTATATCAAGAGCTCCGACGACTCTGCTTTGCCCCGCTCCGCGTAAAATGGCGAACAAAGGCCGTTCTGACAGGAGCTCTACTCGCGCTCAGAAAAGAACAGGCATTCAAAGAAGAGGAAGTGGCACAAACACTTGCGGCAGGAACCAAAAAGAGTAAGCTTCAACTCTGCCAAAGTTTTGAGCACAAGGAAGATGTCAGGATCAAAACATCCTCAACTTATGTCTCTCTGCTGCCACCAAACATAGCGTAGTCCTTGATCGACGCAGATGGAGAATATAGTGTGAAAGGGTCAGGCAATCGACAGCGGACAGACTTCCTGTACCGAGCGTCACAACCAGCCGGAGGTTATTGTTTCCCTGACCTTTGCTATTGATCCTCGCCGATCCTTGGAAATGTCAAGTTAAAAACTCCACAAGCCTCAGCCGCACTTACTAAATACAGTACCCACACACACACGCACACACACACACACACACAAACACACACACACACACGCACACACAGCTGGAACAAGAGGGATATTTACTTCAACCTAATTTCATTGTGAAATGTAATTATAAGACGTTATTGTGTGCCAAGTACGTCTAATTATGATAGTTATTGGTGTTGTGCATGATGTCTGTGGGTGTGAAATAATGCGCAAGCCTCGTAATCATCAGTCTATTCTTCTGTGTCTTCATCACACTGTTCATTACCATCAATGGGCTTTTGCAAAGGAGATTACGTTATTGGCCATTTTACACAAGAATAGTAAAACAGTCTTGTTTTATTCCTCCTACACACACACATACACACACACACACACACACACAGACACAGACACAGACACAGACACATACAACATTGCCTTATTTGCATATGGGTCTCTCAACAGGGCATTGCATGGTCTGTGCCTTGCTCAGAGGCACTGTGTCATCAGTGGAGACTGGATTTACATCCAAATTTATTGTAACTTGTAAATTAATTCATGTTAATGTTTTCATTCAATACTCACTTCACTGAGACAAACAGTTTCTAATTCTCCAGTCTGGTGCCATTAAACGTCTTCAACAGGAGAGGTCGCAGTGAGATAAAAACAGTGCCAGTATATTTTTAAACAAACAGGAAAAAAAGGTGAGTGAAAACTTATTAGATATGACATTGGAAACATGACATTATGTTGTCATGCAATCATTTTAGGAAGGTTCCAGACGCCTCATCACTCCATGCTGATTTTGTCATCTGTCGCTATTTTTAGTCTCTTCAGTGGAGCAGAAGCTTCAGTTACATGCTTCATGTACGTCATGATGTTTGTACTGCACTTTGTCACTTTCTGCTGTTTTTGATAGAAAAAAAATAAAAATAACTTTTTTGCAATATTTCGACTTTTTTTTAGGTTTAGGGGTCGTTTGCATGTTTGCATGCAAATAAAAACAGGGGGAAGTGGTTTAATCTTCATTTATAAGATTTTAATGAAAAATCTGAAAAGAAACCACAAACTGTAAATGTTAGACACATTTACTGGAGAAACGAAAGTACAATATTTCTTTGTGGAATGTAGTATAAAGAAGCAGAACATTAAAGTACAAATGACTCGCAATTTTATTTAAGTACAGTATTTGAGTAAATGTTCTTTCCACCAATGCAATTATGACCCACCGGTTTCACTGGAGACCAAACCAATACCATTCCACTTATCACCTCACCCGCCTGCTTCAGCCTACCTGCGGCACAAAGACAACGACAGGGGCCATGTGAGGTAAAAATGCATCAAAAATTGGATGGGGAAAGTTCTGGCATTAATCTAACCTTGGCAGTTTGATATAGAAAAGAAAAAAAGATAGAATCAAAGAGTAGAGGCAGATTGGCCAGATTTTGATCTGTAACTCAGCACTTTTCTGGCAAGGAGTGAGGGTGCGGGGGCGGAGGGATTGTGTAGGAGTGAGAACTAGATTGCTTCCTGATGCAGCTGCCATGCCAGGTTGGGAGGAAATGACATCAGACATCGGCACGGAGAGAGAGGGGAAGAAGAGAAAAGAAAAGAGGAGCAAACGGGACGAGGGAGGGGAGAGGTGGAGGATGGATACAGAGCTCAGCCAAGCAGTACTCTAAATACATAACTAATGTTCCTTGCGGTGCAACTAGAGTCCCGGCTCATTTATTGTCTCAATAAAGCTTGTCTGACGGCCTCTGCATCGGTTATCAGTCACAGAACCGTCTTAACTGGGTCAAGACCGCTGGGGTGGGGGTAGGGGGGGTGGGGGGATCACCTCCCTCCCTCTCCCTCTCTGTCTTTGGAGCAGTGGTGGTGGCAGAAAGCACAGCTGGGGCCCTGTTATCACTCACACTTAATGGAGAGAGGTCCTGGAAATTCAGAGTACCAGGACAGATATATTTGGACCGTTTATCCTTTGAAATGCACACATGTGGCCGAGTGAAGGACACCTGGTGCATTCTGGATTTGCAGGAGTCAACACATCTCCATTTGGGTAACTATATCACATGATTCTTCTAAAATTGCTGCTTTGGTTTATTTTATATTCAAAGTGACACTTTAAGAGAGGCAGTTTAAGTGTAGCAATGAAATGATGCTTTAACTACCGATTTTGCTCTATTCTTTTTTCTCTTTTTTTTCCTCCTAAATTTTTGTGTGCTTTTCAAATACACTCTTTTTTTATTCTCCTTGGCCTTTTCCATGCTAACATCTGTCAAAGGAAATGAATAATACAGACTGTTATATCGAGTGAAAACCTCCTCTAACCAGAGAGAGGGGGGAAAAAGGTGAGATTTTGAAAGACCACAGGGATAATGAGGCCTGATTAATCTTTGTTATAACAAGGAGGAAAAGTGCCTTTAAAAAAAGAATGTAATGAATCATCAGAAAAAGACAAAAAGCTAAAGTATACATAGAGGCAGCATTAAGTACATTGAAAAACAATAACAACAGCTCGAGTCCTGGGAAATACTGAGCAAAAGTGCTTTTCTTAAACACAGCAATGAAATGTAATTTGTCCTTTTGAAAATAGAAGAGGGAGTATAAACTGCAATCTCTGACTTCTACCTGCGTTCAAAAGAGAATAAATTCCTAAGCAATATTTCAGCGAAAGAAATGGAAATTCCCAACTGAAAACAAGTTGAAAGGATGAACAAACTAATATCGGTGCAGCGACAGAATCATTTTTTATGACTCGGTGTATTACCTGTTGCATGATGAGCTTCTGTTCGCTCATCCTGATAACATTTAGATTAATTGCTGTTGCCGTTATTTCCCCAAATCAAAGCTAAATATCATTATGTGCCCGACACATTATAAGTTTCTTCTTTCTTTTTTTTTTTTTTTTTTTTTTTTTTTTTTTGCTTAGGTAATTATCTGAAGCGAGGGTTTTGGCTCGAAACATCACATATTCCATTACTATTTCATTTTGTTTTCTTGCTCTAATTATTTAATTATCATTCACTGTAGCAGCTGAATAGTCAATGAGTTCATAGCTGACAGCAAATAAAAAAAAAAAAAAACAAGACAGAAAAGCTGAAGGCAGAGAACTTTACAGAGCTGCTCCCACCACCCAGCCGGCAGCCAGAATGAAAACCACTCCACAAGCTTCAGGCAGAGTGGGAAGCTTTAAAATTTTGTATTGGATTATCTATAATAAATACCATGTTCTATAAATATTTTACATGTCATTTCAGACATTAAGCTGGGAGTTTTAATGAGAACAATTTGCAGTCAGTGAAGCGTTTTTTGGTCAAAGACAGATTTTCAGCAGAATGAGAGGCGATCAGACTCTGTGGTGGAAGAAGTTTTCAGAAGTTATAGCCCGTAAGGGAATTTTGCCAGGGTGCAAAATTATAGAGGGGAGGGGGATCAGAAAAACTGGAGGGTTGTGAATATTTTCCTCTTTGCTGAAGGGAGGTTACTCCAAATCAATGTTTCAGCCTCCCCTTGCGTGGTTAATTAATAAACGGCTCTAACAGTTGCACATCATAGCTTAAGTGTACACACTTGTTCATAACGATGTGCTTTGCCACATGGAGAAGGCAACAGTTGTGATTCAGGATATTGATTTTTCCAATCATAGTCAGGCCCCTAATGGGACCAATATCACAGGTATCTGCATACGTGGACACTTGGATGTGTATTAGCGCTACACCGAAAGTCGTTCCCTCCTTCACTTTAGTATGAGTCACAACAGGAAGCTAAAGATCAAGACAAGATGTGTTGGATTACTCATCATTTTGTTTGCCATTAGTTTCCAATGTGTGATTATGAAAATCATTTCCCCATTAATATAAAAGGTTTTCATTAGAGTACGCCATTTTTAATTCCTTATGCATTGCCTCTTTTAGTCGTTTGTAGTGAACGTTGTACCAACTCAGTGCTTTATTTTGAGATATTAAGGAGAGAGTTGCAGTTGATGTTGTTGTTGTTGTTGTTGTTGTTGTTGTTGTTGTTGTTTTTCAATCAAATCGAACCATAGTTTTATTACTGTTTATTTCTGCATTATCCTTTCAATGTATCTAGGTTCTGTCGTTACCACTCTGTAGTAGATTTCATTGTGGCTGGCGCAGTCTGTCACTCCTTTGCTGAATTTAGATCGTCTACCGTCCCATGAGGGATGCATGTATGTAATCCAGTGTTAATACTCATAATTTTATCTCATCGATAACAGCCTCGTTTTTAACTTTTTAATGTCCAAACACCATATTGGGGTTGAGCGTGTTCACTTACTAATAATACAAACCAAACAGCTGCTGTTTCCTTATAAGAGTGTTCAACCGGTGAAACAAGGAGTGGCTTTTATTTTTTGTTTATTCAATTTAGGTATTTAAGTGTTTTTTACACCATAAGCAACTGTTGATAATATTTGTAATGTAAAATACATCCTATTGTATAAAAATGTTTTTAATTTAAAATCTTAATCTACAAATAGCATTGAGATGAATGTAGTGGGGTAAAAAGCCACCAGACAAAACAAAACTGTGTAAATACACATGCAGTATGACCATTTGCACATGGATGCATAAACAGGAAGAACACACACACCCACTGCTAAGTACTCGTAAAGACCAAATGACCTGAAAATAATAAGCACTAACCAGATTCGAGGGAAACCGAACAGTCTTTTATAAGCTGCCTTACACATAACAGCAATGATTATGCTCTTATCTGCTTTGGGGACTGTACTGAGTTGAATTATCATTCATGCTGTATTGCTGTTTTGCTTAATTGGAATTTGTTTAGCGGGCTTTGTAAGGGAGCAAACAGGGAATAAACAGATTTATGGGGAGCTCTGCCAAGTAAAAGGTTATGCATAATTTAAGGCGGATTAGTTTGGATGTAGAGGTCAATAAGGCTAAATAGACAAGAATCATCAACATCCAGGAAGGAGAAGGGGTGTCTTGAGGGCCTGGGCCTGTACCAGCTCTACATACTCTTTATTAACATACACTAAGGCATGCTCACACGCATCCAGGACCATGCATCAGCTCACGTTAGCACACTCATACGCCACATCTTCCTCATACATCAGCACACACATGAGCAGCCAACGGAAGGAATACTATACGTGTGCAAAACAAATTATATCAGTGTGTTTATTTCTGTTTGCAGCCGCAAGGCATTGTTCTACTTTAGTCTAAGTATGTCACCATGTCATTTATCATCAACTTCAACGTAGTCACCTTCATTACCGTCGGCCCCATCATGATCGCAACTGTCATCATAACCCATCATTCCAGCACTATACTACCCTGCTGCCGTGCGTGTCCATTTGTCACATTTCCTTGCCCTTTGCATTGTTTATGACTTGTTCACTCAGCTGCTGATAATGGCAGTATAAGCAAACAGACTTTTTTTTTTTTTTATAACTTATTATTAGTTGCGTCTGTCAGACATCAGTTCAGTCTTGGCACATCACACAGGGCATCATGTGTCTGAATCGAACATCAAGACGATGACAAAAGAAAACTAATGATAGCACTGATTTGTCAATGGGCTGAAGCATTCTCCTGTATTTTGCAACTCATTTTGCATTTTCTGTACTGTGTTAAAATAATTTTGCCTCAAGTTTATCTCAAGTTATAATCTCAAGAGTAATTCAAAATGCCAACACTAATTCAAACAATGCAATTCAAACCCAGACACATTTCGTGCAGAATTCATAGAGCCGTAGTTACATAGGTAACCAGCCGGCTGGCGTTTCATCCACGCAACCTGAGGCGTACTTCTCTCAGCCAACACTGAAAGTAGTAACAGTGTCGTCAGTGTGCACCTTTATTGACACCCAAGTCTGTGGTTTGAACAGATCATTTGAACTGCTAGATGAGCTGAATTTAGCTTTGCGAGGCTAAAAGCTAAAAGCGAGGCAGCACACGTAATTTTAACCGCTCATCCACATCAGCACTGTAAACAAGTAGTTGCGGGGAACGTTGTAGGTTTTTTGTACATTTTGTCAGAATAAAGGACAGAATTACTGGCTTTTCTCAGGACAAGGATAATAACACCATAGAATGGGACTAGGATCAGCTGATAGTGTGATAAAATGACTGTGCGTGTAATTTACTAACTTGAAAAAGTGGATTTGGGGATGATTTTCCTTTTAAACTCTAAAGTACATGAACCAAATCCTTAATTTTGTGTCTGCATGACTGTGGGTGATGGTTGTAGGAGTAAGTCACTATGTAAATGTGAACGTCTATGTTTTCTGTTTATCTGTTGTGTAGGAGTGTACGCGTGTACTTGTGACAAACGATCCCGCTGTGCACTTTGCTGCACATGAGGGCATTACGTCACGCTGGGTAAATATGCATTCTTCCGCTTTTGAAGTGAGGCTATTTTCTACACTGCTTTGTTATTGAATGGGAGTCAGGGTCCAGATATGTGGCAGTTATTTCTATATGAATTCTGTGGTGAATTTTCCTGATTACTTAAAATGTTTTATTTTTATGTTTTGATTTAATCGCTTCATCAATAAACTAGAATCACAGGGTTAAATATCAAATATAATGTGAATATGTTTCTGTGTAGGGAATTTGAATGTGGATATTTGTGTTCAGTAGCTGCTTCCAGGTGTATATGTCAGGTTTTACCATTCACAGCTGATGTTCTGGTGTCTCTGCAGACACTGGTGTTAAATGATCTCTTTCCCATACACTCCCACCCACACTGACATTTCCTCTTCTGGCTCTCACAGTACCTTTGGGCTCTCCTTTTTTTGTGTGCATGTGTATCTGGTTGACGCACATGCATGTGTGTGTGTGTACATCCACAAATGTGGGGTTGCTGTTGAGCTGTGAGGAAATGTCAGAGCACATCTGTGAATGAACGATATCAGCAGTACCTGGTGGCCAGTACACACACACACACACACACACACACACACACACATACCAAAAAACACAAGCCCAGAGCAATGGCACGCCATACAACCTGCCAGTTGTGCACCACAGTGGCACCTAGCATAAATAGTGTGCAGGGAAAGGAGGATGTGGCTGGAAGCAGCAATGTAGCAACTGGACTTTAGTGGAATGTAATGTGAAATTTGACCATGAGGAAACAAAGGAAGTTTAACTATGCTGGTATTCTCAGGTTTTTCATAAACAGATTTTCAATTATTTTATATGATAAAATACAATAGAAAACAATTGAAGTACAAAAATAAAATATAGAATACAAAATTCAAAATTGCAATTCAAAATTACAATTGCAATAATTTAAATTTCTAATTATTGTGTAAATCAGTATTAGTATATTTACAGTCACACAGGTAATGTATGTTACAGACACAATTTTGATGTTGATAATGCTGCTGCAAAGGCATGGGTGGCTGATTTTCAAAGGAATACTTCAAGTTACCTTTTGTTTTTTTGAGGGATATATATTCACATTCTTGTTGACAGACAAGAAGGTTGATACCAAACTCATGTCTATACACTAAATCTCAAACTACAACCTGCCGTCTGTTAGATTAGCTTAGCATAAACACATGGAAATTGGGGAAACAGTTTCAAATTCACCAAGCAGCACCTCTGAAGCTCACTAATTAATGTTAATGCTAAGTTGCCAAGTTGTGGTCTCTTTATAGCGGTTACCTGCAAAACTATTTCTTTGCCTGGTGACTTCCTGGAGTCTCATATGGTTGCCTGGCAATCTTTTCTGGATTAAACAAAAAAGATAAATGTTAATTACTGCGTTAGTTTAGAAATCCTGGCGTGGCAGATTTTGTTATCTTTGGACAGAGCCAGGCTAGCTAGTTTCCCCCTGTTTACAGTGTTTGTGCTAAGCTAGGCTAATGGCTTCCAGCTCCATACTTATGGACAGACATGAGAGTGGTATCACTCTTCTCATCTAACTCTTGGTAAAAAAAAGAGAGTAAGTGTTCCCCCAAAATGTCTAACTGTTTCTTTAATAGTGCTGGCCCTATACTGAAACACTTATCTTGTTGGAATGTGGCAGTTTTAAGCCAAAAAAATGAGAAACAGAAACAAAGAGAGAGACATAGAAAGCAATAATCTGTGGCAGAAAAGATCTTAATTTGAAAATGGTCTATTTCAATTTCAGAACAGTCTTGTCTATTAAAGTGAACCCAGTTGTAAAACATTACTGTCTTTCCCCCAGTAAAGATGTTCATTGATTTCCTTATTCTTTCAAAATGAAAAAAGCCCATTTTATGTCTGTAGTATCAGGGTACATTCTCATATTCAAGAGCTGTACAGTAGATCTTCCATGCATAGGTGACTCTCTATTACGCATACTCATGCACACAAAAGTCAAGACACCCACACAAGCATATATGCATGCACACAGACACAGGGCTGAGGTCTGGAAATGTCAGTCAGCATGCTATCTCATTATTTCTGCCTCTTGAAGTTTCATGAGTGCAGAGGAGCTATTTGGGACACAAATTCACTTCACCAAAAAACCTCGGGCTTTTTAAAAAGGGCTCGACAGCTTTTAGTGCGCAGATACTCATCAAGGCCGCCAAACGGGTGGAATAATCTTATGAAAATCAGGCAAGGCAATAGACTGGAAAGGAACAAGCATGGCAAGGAAAAAAAGAGGTGAAGACAGAGAAAGAAAAAAAACAGGAGGAGAGATGAGATGAGGAGCGAGTAGAAATAGAGGGCAGACATAAAAGTGCAGAAAGAGAAAATAGTGTGTGTGAGTTAAAGGAGATGAGGGGAAAATTAGCCGAGAGGAGATGAGCTGCGAGCGGAGGAGAGGGGATAGAGCTGGTGGCTAATTACAAAGCGCAGGGATTTATTTCTTTGCATTGGGTTTTCATCGAACATTCCGCTGCCCTTCCTCTTAATTCTTGCAAGACTCCATTCAGGTTTAGGGAACGTCTGCCGACCACGGCAGGTCAGATAGTACAGTTAATTATCCAGATAGATCCACTGTAAAAGGAGACATAGGAAGGGATTTCCATGATGAAAGCAAATCTCGGAGTCTTAATGGCACTCATTTGGGCTTTTCAAGCTGTCTTTTGTTTGACTTTGTTGCTGTACATGTCAGCAAAGAGATTACTCTGTGTGTATGTGTGTGTGTGTGTGTGTGTGTGTCAAATGCTGGCTGTATATTAGTGTGCATGTGTGTGTTGTACCTCTTACTTTTACGTAGCTGACATCCTCCTTCATACCAACTTAAGTGCAGTGCAGAAGACATCTTGAATTGCCAGATCACTGACTTGCACATGCTTTGCGTGTGCACATGTGCGCACGCTTTCATGTTCCACCGGGAGACAGACAGCACAGCATTCCTGTGTGAAATCAAGACAGTGTGAATTTGCCTTAGTAGCTATTTGACTGAGGCCTGAGCAGCATGGCGATTCATTAGAGAGGCGAAGGTGGGCCAACGTGACAGCAGACTGACAAAGACTTGAGAGGAATTGAACATTATGTGTATGAGGCTTACAAAGGCATATACTGTACAGAGCGCTGCACCTAACTACTGTGACAAAAAACACAACATTTGTGGCTAATATATATATATATAAATATATAAGAATTTATTCTATGCCTAGCTGTGTGTACGCTCAGTACTTCGGGTACATTCAAGAGGTTCATAGTGAGGAACTACTCTAGGAATACTGGAACTAAGTCCCATGGGCCTCCCAAAAGCTATAAAATTAAAAGTTTGCTTTTATCTGATATTTTACCATATTGTTAGCTTTCTAAGTAATGATTACTATTGGATAAATGAAACGATAATGCTGGCCACTTGTCAGTAGTGTTTTGAAATATTTTAATACTGACATGTAATGTGGCTAGTTAGCTAATATTACAGTAGTTATCTTGCTCGTTAGTTTCAGAAACAGCCACTGAGAATGGGTCAGCTGCAGGTCCATCATGACCGTCTTCTCCTGTTACTAAGGATTAGTATTTATATTTATATACTATTTTAAGATGCTTGTAATGTACAGCATATGTCAACTAATAACTTGTGTTCACTATCATATTTTGATCAGTTTTACTTTTGATTAATAAATGAACATATTAGATAGAGTTAGGTTGGATTGTGTGTTATTATACTACTTCTGTGTTACAACAGACTTCAGGTGATTATCTTAATAACCTCAGATGCATGTGTTTGCTTGTTGACTCAGGGATTTGTACAGTTGTTGCAGTGGATGTATTGAAGGGAGAAGGGAGGAGCCCAGAGTTTTGTACTGTGCCGCTGGCTATGATAACTGTGTGTGAATGCGTGTTTTTATTCATGTGTTGCAATGTTTCGAAAATGCTGAGTTCTTTAAGTAAATGTGCAGTCCGTCCATATCTAGTGTCCAACATCAGCAGCCCTTGACACGCTGCTGATTCTGCTACCTGCCCAGGCAATATCTGATCTGTACAGTTTGTAATTATCTTAGCACATCTTCTTATCTTAGCAGCATCTCGCCGAGAGTGCTGCGCTGCATTTATTACACCAGATCTGATCTGTCTGTAGGTCTACTTTCTTTTCTTTCTTGTCTGTTTTCTTACTCTCTTTCTTACTTTCTTTCTCCCTTATGCACTGTCTCTCTCTCTCTCTCTCTCTCTCAAACACACACACACACACACACACACAAACACACACACACACACACAAGCCCATCTTTCTCCTGCCATGTCAGGCTTGGCGTGGCATTAGACAGAATTTATTAGGCCAAGATGCTGGCTGTTGACATGAGTGTGATCTACCATTTGATGGGAAGATAAGTGTCCCATGGAGGGTGTAATAATGTTCTCTCACTCTCTACACCTTATCTCCTGGTGATGAAACCATGGCTGATACCTTCCCTTACATATCATCAAACCTGTGTATGTGTGTGTGTGTGTGTGTTTATTTCTGTCCATGCCTGCCTGTGCCCAACGGTGTGTTTGTGCCTGTCTGTCTGCATGTGTGAATGTGCGGACATGTTTATGGGATGGGTTTTTTTTTTTTTTTTCATCTCACCCTTGAGTCTTATACGTTTCAACATAAGCCAATGCCCTGCAACCAGCACAGCCATGATATGGTTGAATGGTAACAGATACTGTCACTATCAGCCAAGATGCTGCTGGGAGATGAGTTTAGTTACTGACGCGAATCCAAATGTGACGGATAAGAGCTGTGTCTTATTTTTGTGTCTTTACGGTTTGTGATTGGTCGTAAGATAAATCACAGTGATTGGACTAGTCGCATGTTTGCAGCAACAAAAAAAAAAAATTCCACACTTCTTTTCAGTCTGTATGAGATTCAACATATAGGCTGCTGCATTTTCATTCACAATATCTGGCTATAACGTCTATAACGTCAATGCAATATAAACAAACACGTATAAAAAAAAAATAAAAAATAAAAAAAATGATGAGAATAAAGCAGTGTGAATTATTTGGTCGGTAGAAGTACTGTAGAAATGAAACAGACTGTGACTTTATTATATGGTGAATCAAGTCTAATAAGCAATTTTCACACTGCTGCTGCTGAGTGTCCCAATTCAGACTTTTTCAACTTTCTTGTACAAAATTGGATTTCAATTTGATTCAAGATCTGTCATGGCTGAATGTTAAGGACACAAAATATAGTGGTGGACAAAATAAGAAATAGTTGGACATGTTGGGAAATAAAGCTGATTTGCTTTTTTGCTAAGAGATCAATCTTATTTCTGTGCGTTAATAGTGAGGACCTGGAGCTAGGAGGTGATTAGCCTAGCTTAGCATAAAGATACAGGGAAGAGGAGGGAGCAGTTATTTTGGCTTAGTACAAAATTGAAAATGTCCAAATTGTTGTCAGTGTATTTCTGAACTTTGGAGAAAGTGAAACTCACTGTTTCCCCTGCTTTCATTCTTTAGGATAAGCTAAGACATTAGTCTCCTTGCTGTTAAGTCCATACATAGGTCAAAAAACATTTGTATGATATCAATACTGTCATCTAACAGACAAAAAAAATAAATAAAAAAAAACATATCTCTCAAAGTGTCAAACTATTCTTTCAAATACACAGCCTCTATCTATTTCTAGAGTTACTTTAGCCGGGGTTAGCCACGTCATTTAGCCATAATTTTGTGAAAATATGTGTTTGAGACATACAGAGCGTACAGATGGACACATAGACGTACATTATGCTGCAGGAGTAGTTTTTGGAAGTTCGTTTGGATTTTGATTCTTTTATATGATATTCATGTGAAACTGGGTCACTGTTGGAAAGCTTTGCAACTATTGTGAACCCAAGCTAACTACACTACAGCTGATATCATCCACAAAGGAGCAAGCTACAATTTTTTTGGAGCAGCCACAGGTGGTGAGTGGTGGAGGACAATTCTCATCATTGAAATCAAGTGTTATTTAGTCTTATAGTTAAATAGAGATAAGGTGATAATAATAGTTTTAATGACATATAATACCTGCATTAATTCATTTTTTGCCACTTGGAAGAAGCAGAACAATAAAACATTGATATATATTATCACCCTGTAAATTTTCAAGGCGTGTTAGCCATACATTGTCTATTTGTTCATCCACCAGACAAAAAGCAACATTAGCATTCATGTTGAGTTGTGTTTCTGGCCACCTGCTCTATGTAAGTCCAGCATTCACTCTCCTTTTTTGCTCTGTTTTCCCCGAGGGAAAAATCTTCAGCTTCTAAATGCTCCACTAGTCGCTAACTTTGTCTGCTGTTTGGTGCTGACAGTGTAAAGTGGCTTTATCACGGCTTTGTTGCTGAAAACAGCTGCCTGCTGTGGCTGGATGTAACACTGATGAGAGCAGTGAGTGTGTCAAAGTTGCAAAATCAAAAAAGCGAGCTGAAAGACACTGAAAACGCTCCATAAAAACTGAGGGGAACTGAACTGCAGAGTAGGGTGATAATTAGTTGTGGGTTTGTCACCACAAGTGACATTTTTCACATTTCACACAGTCATTTGATCCATGGTTAAATTGAAAATATTGATTAGAGCAGCTTCAAGTTGTGATGGCAATCGTCATAACTTTAAGATGTCAGCAGGGCATGAGTCCATTTATAATCCTTTCAATCAACTGAAAATCTGTTCTGTCAACCTGAGACGTGTGTGTGGTTCCATTATTAAATCCTACATCATTCATCTGACACAACTGATAACTTAAGTCTCAACTGTCATCACTGATGGAGCTGTTTTATAGTTCTCACTGTCAAAAATGACATCTGTAACACACATGCAGAGAGGACCACTTCTGCACACCCGTACAGCATTCATTCACTCATTACTATTATTTGCCAGATGGTGCTATATATCTTCATCAGCTGAGGGTCACCCCACTGGATGGTAATTCCGAAGCGAAACAAAGCCTGTTAGTGAGTTATATAAGTGACCTTGCTGACAGTTTTAATTAGATAAATTCACAGTAATGGATTAAATAACAAAAGAAAGAAAAAAAATCTTGAGAACATTGCCAGGCCTTGGCTGGGTAAAGTTTTCCATTTACAGAGCCTGCTTTTCAACCTCTCCCCTATTCTTCATTCACCTCTACTGAGGTAGTGTTGGTTGTAGATGAAGATTTAGAAACACTTTATTATCCTTTAGATTTACATAAAATGCCAATTTGTCTTTGGCACTTGCATACTTCACAAGACAAATAATAATTAAAATGATAAATAGATAAAATAGGTTCCTTAAAAGAAGAAGGCGAGGGTTAGCGGAGTCAGTGTGTGCATGTGTGGTGGGGGGGAGTCCTTAAAAGACATTTGGTAAAAATAGTCAGTGAATGAGATCAAGGATTTCTTGAAATAGGATTTGAGGTGTATGGCTTGAAGGCAGCATCTGTTATGGTAATTCAAAGGATGGGCAGCATCACTGAAAAACTGGATTGTGGATTGGTACTTGAGTCGGAGCTGTTGCTAGCCTGGTTGAGAACCTGAGTCAGTCACCTCCTCTTTTGCGGGTCTGTCGGTATAGATTGTGTGCAGTTAACAAAAAAAAACACTTCAGGTTAATTTATGTTGTTGTGATCGGCTGTGCACATACAAGTGACGGAGGTAGTTGTGTGAAGAAGCTTAAGAGAGATTGTTGGTTTGGGAAAATTACAAACATTGTCCAATTCAGATGTCAGAGAGGGGATGGGGTTTTAGGCACTGTTCATTTTGAAGCATACCGAACTCCATAAAGGGATGAAAACTCAAATCCATCATTCAGGACAGACAAGTTCTTAGCATTTCTGGGAATCCTGGGTGACCAAAAGTCTATAGCGATAACTTTTAAAGTGTATCTGTCAGGAACTGGCAGGGGAATAGAGTTATTTATGCTTACCATGAGCGCTGTGCCTTACTTGTGTAGGAATGCTGCTGTAGAAGAAGCCATTGCTAACAACACTAAATTGTTTTTAGGTTTTTGAGCTATTTCAAATTGCCTTGCTGCCCATATGAAACTTTTGTCCCTGAAGTGAAAATACACAGTCACACATAGTTTAGATTGTCTGGTGCAGCTAGCCTTGAGGCAAACTACAGTAGCACCAAGTAATTCAACCTCAAGTAGCATGTCAGCAAAATGCACGCAACAATGATAATTCTTTACATTGGTGTCAGTTTCCAGCTCATTGTTTTCTGTGCTGACACAGTGTTCATAGTACTTTTATTATTTGGCCATGTAGTGCTCGAGAAGGTATACATATTTCATGGATTGATTGATATATAGGTATTGTTTATGTTGAACAGATATTAACATTTGGTACAGCGCTCGCTCATGATCAACATGCGAGGTTATGACAGCTATTGAAGGTGCCCTCGGAGCAAATTTATGGATATGGAAGGGAGCACAATTCCCACGTTTTATAAGAGAGCCAGTACGCCATGGATGCCATTGTGAAAGAATATGATGTATGTATGCCTTATAATTCATTCTAGGTCTCACTGTTATCCATTAAAGAATGCTGTTTTCCATCCATAAATGCATACGAATATGAGCCTAAATTCTTTATCTTGCCCATATCCTGTAGCGGTCAAGAATGTTATCTAGATATGCTTATGCTCTACTTTGTCCTCATCCTCTCTCTTTGTATTTCAGTTCATCTCTTAGTCTTTTCTGTCACCGATTTACATATTGATGTGGTTGCTTGGTTTTTATTTTTCATTCCCTCTTTCATGTGTTAGATTTAAGAAGATTGTGAGCCAACCGGAGACGCTGTGATTAGACGCCTTATCTTTAGACAGGTGTCTTATTACACCAAAAAGCACCTCATTACACCAGTTACATATTGACCCTTAAATCCACTTTTTTTTTTTACCGCCCTTTCTGCATTTTTTCGACCAACAGCCATTTTTTTTCATAAGCCCTGATGAGCTTTTCTGGAACAAAATTATATTTGAGGGTATCTTTAACATCTTGCAACCAAAAACATGTAACAAGTTTTTGACTTGTGCCTTCTTTCTGGCTGTTATTATATATTCTGTTGGTGATATGTAATTATAGCGGCAATATTTCAAAAGCCACAGGTTTTTGTGTCTGACATATCCACAACCCTGTCAGATGAGCCCAAGTACTCCCCAATCAGTGCCACCTGTCATGTTCCAAATGTGATCATTTAAATTAATTTTCATGACATTTAGCATTTCTCTGCTTGTCTGCTAACACATTTTCATGCACACTTAACCGCCTGGTGTTAAGGTGTTACAGCTGAGTCAGACTGGTGGGAGCTGGGTCTTAATATAGCAAATACAAAAGAAATACTATACTCAAGATCAGACTCACATGAATTTATAATCCTATCAGTGTTTTTTTTAGTCTTAAACACAAATATATGGATATACTGAATCATTATTTCTGTCTTTTATAATTAGCTGCGCTGTTCTACAATCTTTCTACATATCCCCATGACAGCTGCAGACGTATACCCTGTTGTATGAGTACCCCTGGTTTGGAATGACGGGTGTAGAGGCCAGTGATTGTCACTGCCACTGTTTTCTGAGACAAGATGTCAAAATCTTGGCAGAGAAAATGAAGGAAAAATACACTCCTATTTCATGTTTTTTCATGTGGAAAATGCGTAAAACGTTTCATTTTGTTTGATAGTGCAACTTTTTCTGCTGCTGGCAAAATTGTGAAGATGACATGATGCTTTCATGTCATTGCTGATGGAATAATTTCAGATACAGTGCTTATAGGCTTACAAGTTTTCAGGCCATGTATGTGTCCAAAAATAGGGACTTCTTTCTAGAGTTGCTATTTTGCACTTCCATTAAGAATGAATGTACAAAAGCCAGCTATTTAAGTTGGTCATTTGCTCCAACAAACACAACTGTAGCATTCATAAGTTGCAACAAGAGGCACTGGCATTGTCTTTGTAATTGGTTTGAATCCTTCTTCAGCTCAGTGCACAAACTCATTCTTAGGCATGTGCATCCTCGCCACACCAACAACTGGGGACGGCAACGAGAACAAAAACATATAGTAATAGTAATGACACTTCTTTGGTCAAACTGTGGGGACAGAAATGCACAAAAAGAAAAAAAAAAAAAAAAAAGGTGCAGAAAGACTGCATTGCAGCTACAACATACTTCTCTCCAATCTCAGATTTCATTGTCACAACATATATCATGCTTAGTGTTTAAGTGAAGTCTACCAAACGAGTGAATGTGATGGGCCCATGCCTCAGGCTTTTCTGGGAAATGTAGAATCTCTCTAACTGAAGTCTTACGACTTAAATAAAACAGAACAGGTTGAGAAGAAGTTGGAGCTTAAAAAAGTTAAAATTACAGCATGCTGTTATGACAAAATCTTTGCAATGCATTAACTGTCACAGATTGTTAAAACTGTAGATGACTTTTTTTTTTTCTTTGTCACTGTTGGTAGCTCATTCACGGGGCTTCCAAAATATTTCATCCTGTTTGAAATGTTGCCAGACCGACTGTAGACCTGCTAAATATCATTTGTGTTGTTTTATTTTATTTACCTGACTGATCACTGCTCCCTCCATCTGTCTGATTCTCTCCATCTTTCCCTCATCTCTCACTGTCATCCCCTGCTCGCGTATCTCTCACTTGTCTCTACTTCATTGCTCTTCATCTACTTGCTCATCTCTCTTCCAATCCACCCCCTCTGCATTTCTCCATCCGTTCCTCCATCCTTTTTTCACTCCATTTATATAAATTCCTACATATTTTTTCACATCTCAGCTTTTCCATCATTTTTCCATTGGTTAACATATTTGCCCATATCTGTTTGCCTCCATCTGTCATCCCCCAACCCACTCTCTCTATTTTAATCGTTAAATCTCTGCATCTACCTCTCTCTATCATTTCTCTTCATCTGTTTATTTCCACAATTTTTTTTCCTCACATTTCTGATGGTTCGGTCTCTCTCTCTCTCTCTCTCTCTCTCTCTCTCTCTTTCCCTTTGTCCTCTGCAGCTGGTATTGTTCGGAAAAAGCAGTGGTGTGAGATGGTGCCATGTTTGGAGGACGAAGGCTGTGACCTGTTAGTCAATAAATCTGGCTGGACTTGTACACAGCCCGGAGGCCGAGTCAAAACCACCACGGTGAGTTCAGGTTCTCTTTTAGCCCCCCAGGTAACATCTCCAAACTAATCACAAACCAGTTTGCAAAATGTGCATAACTACTGCACCAGTGGCACTGAGAGCAACATGACTGTAAAAGCTGGGAATTAAGCGTTTGCACGGAAAATCAATTGTGGTGTAAATCCAGACTAATGACAGATTTTATGAATGTTTTGTACATTAAACAAATGATTTAACTGTTTTTCTTGCCAAACATGACTGTTAAGCGGCCATTTCAATAAACTGAGTTATTGCACAGTATAACAAGACATTTTTGTGTATTGTCTCCCATTAAAAGCTCCGATCTGCAGGCATATATGAAAGCCAAATTTAAAGCACTGCTTTCAGCTTCTGACTATTTGGCTCAAAACATGTATACAATTTAACTGACTGATATTTGACAGTGTTTACTTGGAGGTTGCAAAAAGTCATGCTTCTTCAGTGAAACCCCTGAAACTGATTTTGTTATTTTTCAATATATACATGCAAAAAAATGTAAATCCTATATACACTGATAGTCCTAACTTTGTCTGTCTGCATGCAATAGTTTTTCACTGTAGCTGAAAGCTGATTAGAGGACACTACACTAACCAGAACATTAAATTGCAGGACCAAAACATTGATCTCAAAGACTACATGGAGGGTGTGTTTGTCACCACAAGTAACAGCTTTCACATTACGCTAGGTCATTTGGCAAAATATGATTTTAGTGCAGTTTTAAATGCCTTATTGGGAGAATTTTGGGTATTGCAAGAAAATTTAATGCATTATACTTGCTACTTGTGGCCAAAAAATAACATTTGGCCATTTAAGTCCATGATTGCACTTTTAAGCACCATCTCCGACTGCTGCCATATTACCATACGTTGGGGCCAGCTTGCACACTGTCAGCCACAAGCACACTGATAACAGCAGAAAACCCAGTTAAGCATTCACTTCACAATCCCCTGAAAATGTTTCTCTCCCGCCCTCCTTGTCTTCAGCTCATCTCTACAAACTGTATGCGGTTTGTTTACTTCCTCATCACCAGCAATTAGCTTGCATTAGGGACGCTCTTAATGTTAATGATGGCAGCAGATGGGAAGCCGCCGCTTGTATTCGCTAAGATGCCACCCATTCATTCACCCACTCGTCCTCCACACCCTATCTCCAGCACTTCAAGCCTCCTCCTCTCCACTTCAGCCCCAACTCCAAAAAAAAACACAAACACAGAGACACACACACACACACACACACACACACACACACACACCTTCCTACCTCCTTACAACCTCCCACCACTTTCACCCCGACGCCTGCTTTACAAGAGACACAAACACTGTTGCTGTCCTGCCTGTATGCCAAGTCTATACTGTAGCAATTAGAGGTCTCAGATGGGAAACATGTTATGCAACACACACACACACTCAACACAGCTGCCCTATCTCTGAATGTCAATGGGTGAACACTGAGGACCGGTGGGGCATCATTAATGCATCTGTCATGATTTAGTCATCAGCTGACTAACTTGTTTATGCCTTCCTGCTGAAAGACAAACACACATATATAGCAGATAAACACACTGAATGCTGAACCCAGATGATATGGTTTGTTATCAGTCAGCTGCTGCCCCCGTGCACTTTCTGTGCTGTGAGTCGTGCGTGTCTGTCAGCGCCCTGACACCACCCTGAATATACCTGGTCGTGGAGACTGAGGTGACAGCTGTTACATGTTCCACCTACAATGTAATTTGTTATCTGGGCAGGCAGATAGCCCACACGCAGACACTCACTCACTCATAGGTAACATATAGCTGGGTCCATTTATTATGTTTGACAGATTTAAGAGCTAGTGTGCGTCTGTTGGAGGTGGTTGAGTATGCAAATATGGTGGTCACTGTGTGTTCGGAGGCCAATAGATCGAGTGTGGGTGGATTCTTAACTGCATGTTAACATGCTCTCCCTGACATCTGTTGCTTTGTGTTTTCAGCTGTTTGCATATTCATAATTTTGAATATGTGTCCCTGTCTGGCCTACATATACACTTCATATCCTTCTTAGGATGTCAGTCAACGTACCTCTCATCGGCTTACGCTGACAATATGCAGGATGTGACAGGTATTTCTTGCTTGCTTCATTGGCTACTTTAAGCTTGGTGACAGCTAGTCAAATGGCTGGACGGCTATGTGCACTCATCTGTGCCAGTCCGTGTGTGTGTGTGTGTGTGTTTAAGCAGTTTTCACTGTCAAGGATTCTAATCAATGGCAACAAGCAGACTAGGGGTCATTGTTTAAAATTCTTCTAAAAATATTCATCTATGTGATGGATGGACTGGCCTAAACTAACCGCTCCCTTTAATCTCAAATTGCAGGAAGTTGGGAAGATTTACGACATTACTTCACAACCATGCATGTAACCTAAAAAATTGCCTAAAATGCATTAAAGGTTAAGGCTGATTCTCCAAAACAAAAATTACATAAACCTCTTGTTATCTGAACACCCAAGGGAGAATCTCAGGCAAAAACAAAACAAACAATTTACTCCTCAGCCTCCCTCTGGTTAACTTTGAACAAATGGCCCCTTCCCTAAGGCCTATCAAGGTTAAACCCAAACTGCAGCCACCCCAGTAATGCCTAGGGATGACTGTTGGCGGTGCACAGTCCAGTGAGCATGTCCGACCTGTCTGTCAGGTGTTTGTGCGAAAACATCAATGCGGACAAACAGACATATCCCTCGGGGCATTTGACTAAGCCAAGTCAATCTGACTCAGCCCCATAGCCCCATAAAGGGCTATTTTGGACAAATGTCAAGAGGTGGTTTGCGTGTATTGGTCAAATGTTTGAGAGTTTGTGTTTTCTCTGTCAAACAGACGGAGATTGTTGTTCAGGATGACACCCCTGACCTCCTCTCTACCTTTAGTCAGCAACACGGCTCAGTATGAGTTGCAAGGCAGATAAGATGTGCTGTGCGTTCTCCCTCAACCTACAGAATGTCACTCAGCTCAGCGGCCACAATTTGATGTTCCTCTTTTTAAAAATAACTTCCTCACATACTTTTTTGTCTCTCTGCTAGACTACATGTCCGACTTTCTTTTTCTCTTTTCACTTTCACTCCTTTTCTGCCTTTCACTTTTTCTTTCCTCCTCTTTGTCCCCCTCTCCATGCGTTTATCTTAGTCTGACCCTGCTTTGAAGAGTACATGCTGTTCCTGTCAATAAAAACACAATATTGATTTTTCTAAGGCCAGCTCCAGAAGAAACACATGAAGATTGATATGTACATTGCTTATGGTTGACAGAGACGTTTTGAGTGAGGTTACTTTTATTAGCAGCACAAAACAACCTCAGCAAGAAAAGGACACATATCAAATAGAGGTGCACTTGTGAAGCTCTAGCACATATTTCTCTCAGTATCAGGAGTCTCGCTGATACAGTGACAAGTCTCTCCTCTAAAGGACTGACCTAACACAAAGTGGAATTCCTCAGATGAACCATATCAAGCTGTAAGACTGTAAATGAGCTCTTCGGGTTCACTTAACTGCATTAATAAAATGCACATGGACACTCAATTGCATGCCCATCAGTCACTACTTTATTTTCTGTTTTACCTGAGTACATAAAATCTGCCAAAGTATGTGACTTGTGGCAACCCATAAAAATGATAATCACCACAGAAATACTTGGCCAGAAAGACCTGCCTAAATATAACTTATGTAACCAAATGTTCAAGCGTTCACAAAACCCTGCCCCTGAATCCCTCAATACCAATTAACAATCATAAGTAAGCACAGCAGGCATAACAGTCAAGGTTTGGATTTCTGCACATGGTGAAGGTGGTGGAAAGTGGTGCCTTTTATGAGAACCAAAAACAAAGGAGCAAACGTGTAACGTATGGATTAAACTGTGTATCTATCTGCTCTAACATAAGCAGGAAACATTAACATGCCCTGCTAACTAGCTTACTAGTAGCATAGCGTTATTTCCAAGCTAACTATATTATTTAGTGGGGTTACAAGTTACAAGTTTGGTTAAAAAACTCTTAGGTAGAAAAATAGTTTAGAATAATAGTAGTGATACTCATCAGTTACTCTTCATCCTTAAAAAATTAAGCATACTGAAAACACAAGCATTAAAGCATAAATCTAACTACCGTGTAGCCTGTCTGAGTTTTAACCTATCTTAGAACAAGTTTCAATTACATTTCATTTGTAATACTGCACTGGCAGACAAAGGGTAACTAGCTCTACCTTGGAATACAGAAACTATTTATTTTATCTTTCCTACATGGGCCATCAGGTGGTGAGAGTGCTGACCTTTTGTCTGGGACGTGCAGCTGTAGCCTCAGTCTTCTATCACAATCTAATGTACTGTATGTATCAGGTGAATAGGTAAATGTCAGCGAGACAACCTGCTTAGTTTTAGCATTAGCTCATGCTAGCTAGCTACATCTGAAAAGACTCTGCTAGCAGCATAATTATCTGCCAACAGAATTGAAATGAGAAGAAATGAGAAGACTGCTTTCGTTTACCTGTGTCTAGAATCCAGGATGGATTGTTTCAAAAATGACTATGAATTTTGAGTGTTAAATTTGGCATCATTATAAACTACAAATTTGCAATGCTGACAGGTGTAGCAACAGTAAGGGGGCGGATAGAGGAGTTTGTCTTTCATAGGATAGAGAACAAACCAACTTACAGTAAGGTATTTTCAAAACCCTTGAAAACAGATTCATATAGCATGAACCTTTAGTTTTCTATGGTGCTAAAGCTGCAAAATTATTTGTAATACAAACCAAAATGATTTATGATAACTAATACATGTTAGTGTATGAGTAGTGACAACAAAATATCCTGTGGTCCCTGGAAAGATCATATGGAAAAAATCACTGGATATAGAAACACTTTTCATTCAGCAAGTAGTGGTTAATTTCCCACTCCTAAAATACTTTCCACCCTCCATGATGCTAAATGACTTGAATGTATTTTATCACACAGTTACCACAGTCAAATGCTGTCTTTGCTGCCTCTCCAAAGCACTCTTTTGGCAAAGTGATATGTAGTCTCAGCAGTCATCTCCTATACCTCCTTCTCTCAGTGAAAGGCTTACTGCTGTCTCTCTCCAGAGAGGAGGATGCTCTGCGTTGTGCCCTCCACCATTTTAGACTGGCAGATGAAACGTCGCAAGGAGCTATCTCTCTCTGCATGTGCCGACGCAGGGAGCTCGGCGAGAAAGAGGCAGAGTGCGGGCGCCATTAGAGGAGAAAAGCGAAATCACCTCAGGTTATCTGACGGCTTTTGTGACAGCCTGATAAGACGAACAATTCAAAACAGGGACAGAAAAACAGCGTGAAAGAAGAAAGGAGCAATGTGAGTGAAAGACAGAGAAAGAGATTTGAGCCAGTCAGACGTACAGCATCGTAAAACATTAAGTCATTTTCAGTTGGTGCCCATCAGGCAGTGGCTCTTGTTAAGCCTTTCAGTGCCTGTAAAGTTCATAGAGAAGGACAAAAATAGAGAAGTTTTTCTCTCACCATGTTATAATTGCATAAAATCCAACAGGAAAAAGCTGTCAAGAGACTTTTTTTTTGACGGCCTGCCATGCTGTTTACATAGCACCCAATACAGTACACATGCTTTAGCCATTGATTTCAAGTGATTATTACACAGAAAACCACTGTGATCCTGAATTCCGGCCAAATGCATCTACTTGTCATGTTGAGTACTGTAGTTTTCACATTTACAGCAGCACACCATCATTTTTGAGACGTCGCAGGAAACAGCAGCGGTACGCTCACGAGAGAGCTGAAATGACAAAAAATTCTAACTAGGTCTTAATCATACGTTCCATTAGGTCGGTATTTAGGCAGTGAACAGAGTGCCATGAGCAGAAGTGGCACCTACTGAGAGAAAGACTGTGATTACTGTAATCAAGACTTTTTTGGAGAGGAGATGAGAGTCCTGGAACCTCAGTGAAGTGAAGAAAGAAGAACATGTTTGATCATGAGTATAATCTTTGATAACGAGCTTGTGTGTATGCATATGCACTCTGTAGGTATCTGCATGTGTGAGGGGGTACGATTCTACATACTGTTATGGACATTCATATGTATACATGAGGATAAAGGCTGTTTTCATCCACACACAAACAGCCTTTTTATACAAAGGGTACAGTTTACACAAGACAATCCCCAGGCCAGTTTGTGTCTCCCTCTAAGCTTGTGGAGTATTTACGCATTTATACATCTGCCAGTGACAGCATGTGTTCGGCCGAGTATGAAAAAGCTCTTTCGATTGGGGTTTGTAAGCAAGGGCTGAGGGCCTCCCCCACCATCCCTCCCCTCGCCCTCCCCTCCATCAATTCCTCTCCGTTTCTTCCTCTCCGTCCCTCTGTGGATCCAGCTCAGCCTGGGACTGATGGGATCCCCCAAACACCCCCTCCCTCACCAAGCCCCCCCCCCCCCCCCCCCCC
>NW_019525241.1:4894-20033 GCF_002814215.2 Seriola lalandi dorsalis | reverse complement strand
GTCGGTACCGGCCTTGGTAATTGATCCCTCTGGGCCCTCTAGGCACATCCAACAGTGGGTTGAACAGAATCACCACTAAGAAGACAGCTGCTTGGCCACCCTAGACAGGCCAAGAGAAAGAGACCCTGTTGCTGCTAACCATTAGCTTTGTCTGCCAGCTTTCTTCTGGAGGGAGCCATGTCAGCACATCGCCTCGGCGTGGAAAATACCAAGTCCTCCATTTTGGGAAGCAGGGAAAGATATTGGGACAACTGAGAGGACGAGAATGAGAAAGCCTGTCCTTATTCTTCTTATCCACAGCCTAAGAGCTTGCGGGATTGATCTGCTAATTGAGCAGTGTTGCTTAAACCCAAAGCCTCTGCTAACCAGTGAAAGCATCTGTACCTGTATTTCATCCCAGGCGTCAACACTGCACTGTTCCAGAGTTTGTGCTGTTTCAATGTGGCCTATAATTGATTTCATGAAGCAGCGAGTGATCGCCTGCTGGCTTGTGCACGCTCTATAAGTAAGCAAACCAGTTAGAATGAGCTGCAGGTTTATTCCAACAAGCAGGTAACATATGCACACACTGGACGACAAAACACATGCTCACTCACATGCAAGTGTAAATATACAGTGTATTCATGCCGTCCTGTGAAAAACATGTATCCTCAAATGACCATCTGTTTAGGAGCTATGGAAAATAGCACTAATAACAATTGCATTTTTCATAAAATCCAGTAGTTTTAGCTTAGTGAGATGAATTTTCTTAATGAATATAGAAACACACAATCCTTCAGTTTATTTGAAAAAAATTTAAATCACCAAATTTGGAGATACAACAAAAGAGGAGATTCTTAACGGATCTGCTGTTAATTGATCCACTATCTACTGTGTTTTGTCAGCTTGTTAGTGATGCTCTTCTTTATGGTAATCTCAAGTGTGAGCATTTCCCTAGGCAGGTGAAAATCAGTGTGCAAATGCGAAGAAAATTACTTGGGCACAAATAATATTTTGAACTGATGATGGCACAAGACAAAAAGGTAATCCAGTCATTAGACTGGATGAATGTCATTACAATCCATCCAGTAGTTACTGAGATTTCCAGAACAATGCCACAAACCATTAAAAAATGATAAGGGAGCGTGACACTTGAATAAAGCATACTTATACATGGTAACATGATCAACTATTAGTAGCATAAGAAAATCTGTGACTTTAACATAATGAATTATGGATGAATTAATGGTTTATTTTATTGCCATTTTAGATCATTTCATTACCTAACAAGTCTGTGGTAGTAAAAAAAAAAATCCCTGGAAAGTCACCAGGCCTCTGTGTATTTTCTTTCCATCTGTGCTGCTGTAAGCAGAATCAGACCTTGTTTTACTCCCACACTTCTATATTTAACACATTTAACAGTGAACACTTCACTCCAGGTTCATACAAAGCCAAACAGGCACATTTTCAAGACACCTCAGGCAGACAAATCTATGATGGTGGTGGTGGTGATGGTGTGACTGTGTCTAAATCTGGTAAAACAGAAATTCAAAATAAAACACTGCATCCAAATTCTGAGCTTGATAACCATACCGCCTCCCCTCCCTGTCCCTACCCCCCTCCCTTCCTCTCCTCCCCGTTCCCACTACCTCTCTCCCCTCAGGCTCTATGACGCGACAAGAGTCCCCCTCGACACTCTTGCACTATGGAGAGCAGTGATGACCCCTTGACAGACAGCCAAACACCATCTACCACCAACACTACCACCACCACCAACATCACAACAACTCCACCCAAACCCTGGTCCCGCAAAGGCAGGATGCAACACAAGAGCACCAGGGGCCTCTTGGAGGCAGCAAGGTACAGCGCCCCTGAATTTAGATCTGTATTCCCGCAGTAAAATCTGTGATTTGTGATTGAAATTCTAAAGCTGTTTCTTTTTCATTTTTGTTTTGTTTTTTTTGTTGTTATTGTTATTGATAGTTAAATGTCTATAAAACATGGCCATGCATTTTCATGGTCATTTTAATCACCACCAGCTTGTAGGTACTACACATATTGATTTCAATATGGTTTTATTAGACTGCAAAAACATCACAGCAGAACATGCAAACAACAGGAAGCATGGACACACATGCAAGCACACTCACATAAATCCAGATACAATTTAAACAACTGCCTGCTTGTTTGATATCTTTATTTGGCTTACTCATTTTTCCATGAGCTCACCAGTTCCCTAGTGTGTGTTTAACCACAGAAAATCCATGTGTGCAGCAAAACCAGTAAAAACCCATCGGGTTTATTCTCGCTTGTTTTCGCTCTGCTGTATTGGCATGCCTTGTATATTGTCTTTAAAGTATTGTGTCAGATGGAGTCTGCACGCTCGAATAAAACAAGGCGCCAGATAGACTGATATTAATGCATGTGATTGGGAAATGGAGAGTAGCCATGCAGTAAATTTAACATACAGTGCAATAAAAGAGATGAGGCCAAAGTCATAAAAATGCCCAGTCTCATAGAGTTTCTGAAAACCAGGCTCTTCTGCCGGTCAATATTGTTAGCATTCATGACCCATGTTATCATTCACTTTCGAGAATAAATCTGATCCTACTGCTTTTCAGTCCAGACAGCAAGTCTTCAGCAGATATGATATTATAAACCAACGCAGGGTGGAATGCATGCAGTGAACCCACATCCTCTCAGTGCATCATATAGAGGATTATTGTCTATTTACTCACAGAGGAAGCTATTTAAGATTGGATTTAAACATTTGATCCCTTCATATACAGTATGAAGGATGACAGCACCATATTACCTCCAATCATTTGATCTCAATGCAGGGCAGTAACCTACACTGCATGAGCGGATGTAATCTATACATTACAGTATATTAAAGGCAACTTTTCTGGGAAGCTTTTTGATCTAAAACAAATAAATTACTTTTTTTTTTAAATCTTTTTTTTTTCATTCCTCCCTGATCCCGCTGCGGTTGTCTGTTGTAATGTTCCCTCTTGAGCATTACATTTCTGATCATATTGTAGAATCCAGATAGTGAACAGTGTTTGCTTTGATGTTCTGAAGAAATATAGTATGAAGGGGTTGATAATGACACAACTCCATATGGCTTTGAACTTTCTCTTAATGCGGAATGGGACTTAGTGTCTGGAGGCCCGTGCATACATGTTCATGTATTTTGATCTCAGCATCCGCTTCAGGCATAATTCAACTTCACAGCATGTAATGAGCGATTTTCCCTTCCCTTATTAACCTGTGGATCATTCCTAACCCACAAGTTCACTTATGAATATTCACGCAGCAGGTTATTGTGTGGCTGGCGCGCTCCGATCCAAACAGAAGCGTGCTCGCTTGCACAAGACTTAAACAAGCGAGGGCAGGAGCAAGTATTAGAAACAAGTTTAGTAACTTGATGCAAAAAACAGGAGCACTTTAGAATGACAGATTAGCAGAGAAGGCTTTCATCCATTAGCTGATGTTTTGGCAGCGCTTTCTCTTCTTCATAGCCTAAGTATAGAAAAGCGTCAGGACTAGCCAGATATAAGAAATGATTCAATCCTACATCAATAAGTCAACTGCATATACTCCTGAGAATGTTGCATTAGTCATATCTATCAGTGTATTGGTTAAGAGTTTGGAGAAGCAAAGTAGTTCAATTTTTCTATCGTGTGTGCCCATTCACACGTTCACCATGGGTTACCACGCTGTGACATTTCGAAGGGAGTCAGCTCGAGTTCACACAGAGAGGAAATGTCAAGCCGGGGGCCATATGTTCGGGGTGCATTTCCCTTTCGATCCTCTAACTCCCAGATGGAGAGGGGCTCCATATGTACTGTGGATATAGTTTTCCTCAGCTCCAGTACGTGTGGCTGCATGCACCTTCGATTGACTGCACATACAAAATGCATATGACAGCCAGCACAAATCCATGCTCCCATTCTCAATTCATACATGAAAGTGTTTCAGCTTCTGCCCAGAGACAGGAAGCTCTATGTAACATCCCTGAAATCAAATGTTTTCCCTTGTCCTCGATTGAATGCTGCTGGGTACATATTGATATATTGAGTGGATCGCCTGCTTGCTCCATAACAAGAGAAGCCTGCACAAATTAGACATTAACGCAGATGGATTCTGTCCATGACTTTCCCTTCTGTTACTGTGACACCCCCAGCAGTTATCATTCTCACTCCGAATTCTAATTCTCTTTCTGGTCCTGTTTGAACAGCCAGAGCCACTGTACTCAAAGTTTGTCCATGTGTTCAATAGCCACTGCATAACATTTCCCTTGACTCTGCATTCCTCCAGCACAAGAATGTAAAATATTCTCTCAACGTTATAAGATATAAAATAGAGTAATATGGTCGTTTCCTGATAAACCCGATGTAATAATCACCTAGGGCCTGCAAATTTTATTCATGGGGCAAATTCATCTCACATTCATCTCACATTCATCTGACATTCGTTCCTCTTTTTAATAGAAGGCTTGCATTTCCCTGAGATGAGATTTGTGTGTGCGATTTATGGGGAACCATTTGCCACAGTGTGGGTGTGAGAAAAAACGGAGAGGAACATAGAGAGAGTATAAGAAAATTACCATGGTAGACCCAGACTATGTGGTAGCTTACATAAAACAAGACCCGTCCCGATGCTTGGCATCTATTTAAATCCATTTGCATCCTATTTCTCCTGAGATTTCGACAACAATGTTTCTCTGCAGTGATTCTGTCCTCCTTCCATTTTTATCAACGTTCAGTGCCACTGTAATCTCAGTGTGCCCACTAGGAGGCTTTGAGAGAGGGAAAAACTGTGCTCACAGTGGGATTAAACACCTGTTTTGGCAGCGGTCACACTCGAGATGTTTGCACAGTCATGCCCCTGCTTTAAGCCGTTATACCTCCGGGTCATTTCATGCCCAGCTCCAACAAAACCATGACATTATCTCTATTAAACCCCGAGCTCATAGAGATGTTTATTATTCCCACAGCATCAGACATTGTCATCTGTGAAACATGATAGTACTCCATCCAACACCTGCCCCTTTCATGGCAATTTGCACCCTGTGAAATCATCAAGAGTTCATTACTATGAATTAAGCTTCAGTGGCAGTGCAGCAGTCTTGGAAGGCATCAGTGTCTCTATCAAGTTGGCTGTGTGACTGGCGGGGACCAGATGGTGAAGAGGCTTCCAGATTTGTCTTTCTTTGGTAGATTAATTGTTTCTCAGTCTCCGCACTATGAGACTCACTTTGTTATTGGGTTGCACCCGCTGAAGAATTCTAAATATTTGACTCGCAAAACACTTGATTTGACAGAGAGGAAGCTGTTGAAATTACATTTTTTTTCCCCTCCAGTGCTACCAGAGTGCTGCAATTAGCACCTCCATTTCCTGAGCAGTCATGGTTAAACACAGTTATTTTAGCAAAGCACCATGTTTGTAATGATTCTCTTAAAAAAAAAAAAATTGTTTTCTTTAGAAAGACGTTTGACATTGTGGAAAAGACATTGCGTCCCTTTCCTGCTGAGAGCTAGATGATAAGTTTGATAAATATGAAGCTACAGCTAACAGCCAGTAAGGGTCTTAGCATTAAGACTAGAAACACAGTGAAACAGTTAGAGGCTGTTTCTTGTGCGGACTAAATAAATTAGCTTTATAGAGTTGTTGGTAAGTGGATTTCATCACCTTCAGACAGAGCTAGGACTGAGCTTTTCCCTGTTTCCAGTTTTTATACTGTGCTAAGCTAACCCTCAACAAAAACTGCCTACCAGCACCTCCGAAGCTAACTAATAAACACATTACATCTTGTTGTACACAACTCCTTGTGAAATGGCCAAATTTTATGTTAGGATTTAAACAACAGAAATTATAATGTGTTCATTTGTTAGCTTCAGGGATGCTTTTTTTTTTTTTTAGCTAAGCTAGACTCCATTTTCTTGTGCTATCAGGGTGACGAGTCCCTATCTGATTGGTTGCCTTAAAAAGAGCCGCAGTGACTTTACCAGCGCCTTTCTGAAAAGTTAAGAGATTTTCAGCTAGAATTGCTCGGAGTAGAAAAAAGGGTTTATGCTCTCTCCTCATTGGGAACAACTGAAAAGAGACACTAGCACCCAGGAAAAAAATGCTATATGGAGACATGCCCATATACTGCAAAGACAAACTTAAATTCAAAAGACTTAAGTAAATGTCACATTCCTGAATGTTGAAGACTAGATAGTGTGCTGCTGAATGTGAGATTACAGTATCATACCTTCATTTCAAAACATAAAGTCCTCAAAATACAGGTAGTATAAAGAAAATCCCCAAAATGAAAATGCAGTTTTGCATCAGTAGCTTCTCTCTGGAGCTTTCTCTCAGAGACGGTGACTGCGTGCTAAATCTTCTCATGTTTGCTCTGTTCTTGTTGATTCACAGGTCTCATAACACAGCCAGAGGCGGGAAAACCAGGGAGTGACTGTCTGAGGGAGCGAGCTCTCCCCTGGACATTGGACAAACTACTCACTGTAAAACACTTCCTATTTCCTGTGACCGGCTCCTCCGGGTTTGTGACTGCTCCCTCTCGCTATCTGTCGTTGGGTCAACATGTTGCATCCACCTCCTCTCCACTCTATCTGCCTGCTCTGTGACTTTAGCAGCACTACTACTCGTGCCACGGAGGATCGGACACCTTAAAATCTCATGAATGGTTTTTTGCCTCATTTGAGGTCCTCTGTTTGGAGCTACTAACTGCTTTGAATAAAAGGATTTCCCACATTCATCTCCTTGCCCCTAGCGCAGGAGTTCCAGGGCATAGACGGGATCATTACAGATCAGACCCCGTTGCTTCCCGGACCACCTCATGAGGCTTAAAAACCAAACTGAGCGCTCTCTGCTGTGAATAGGCCTTCTGCTGGAGTAAACCGCCCATATTTTTATAGACCAAAGAGCAAAACAACAAATACGATCATTATTACAGAGTGGACCATCTGGCACACAGAGACTTTATAAACTCACTGCTTGTGTCGCCACCAACCAATGACTGCCCCCACAGAGACACGGTGCACAAGAGGACAGACCCTGCGTACAGTGGCAGATGTACCTTGCACAATCAAAGGAGTGCTTTTAAAATATTCCAGACATTTTTTTTCTCAGACTAAGCCCACCACTGTATTTTGGAACTGGAGATATAGGTACTACATACGTATAACTGTGTATCAAAAAAAAAAGAAAAAGAAAAAAAAAAAAAATCTGATTTGCATTTTTCAGTAGCTACGGTTGGGACAGTTTGCAGGAAGAATTGTCGGGTTGGTCGCGGATGACGAGTGCAAATCATATCAAAGAAATGATGAATATCTACAGAGAGTATAAATGCTGTCAAGTATGAAAAGAAGGAGTAAAGAAATGTCATTAAATGTATTTTGAAAGGCCCTAAAAAGTTATATATTTAACAGTTTTATATGTTGTACCTTTGTAGAGAAGCTTATTGGACTTAAAATGTGGTCACAATGGCAGTTTAGTAGGATGTGAACAAATGCTGTTGTTCTCATTACTGCTGGCTCGTAGTCCCAGGTTTTCCGTTCACACCTCAGTAGCCGCTTTCTTTTCATGGTCATCAACAAGCCACTGTCTATCACAACCATTCATGGAAAAAAAGGAAAGTGACACAATTTATTGAGGACTGATCTGCAGCCAACTGAACATTGTAAATCTATGGTAGTCAGTGGAAGCCATTGAAATCTGCTAATTTGCTATGATATTGTATTGTACACGGTGTGGAATACTGACTCATTTCCTCTCTTTGGCTTTTGATCTCTTAATTTATTTTTGTGCTTGTGTTTGTTCGCACAAATGCGGCCTCTCTCCGACGGTGAGGAGCACAACGAGGAGAGAGAGAGATAGAGAAAGCATTGCAGAAGTAATAGAGTCATTTACATACATTTTTTTTATCATGAAATATTTTAAGAATAAATTAAATACATGAAAAGAAACTCCTCTGCAAATTTAGATGGTCTTGGTGTTCAAGGTCATCAACGGGAAATTGATCTCATTCTAGTCTTACTTTTAATGAATGTACTATGTGTGTTCTGTCAGGAGAAACGTGACTATAAGTGAAAGTTTCCTTTTCTTTCTCAGGTGATCAGCTGGGTTTATGACCAGATACTTTCTGGCCTGAAGTCCTAAAAAGCTCAGTGGGAAAATGTATGTGGGGGAAGGCAACAAGGGCCCGCAATCAACCAGTACAGAGACCCATTTCATCAAGGTTATTCTTTAGCTGCACCAGTGACAAACAGGTGGCTGTACTGGGCAGATGCCAGGTGTCAGTTAAGTGCACAACCTTGAAGCTGGAGGTTGCTGGAAAAGAATAATTCATCAATCTATTTTTTAAAGCGCTTTGCGACTTCCATGACCCAGTAAAAAGCTATGGAAATTTTACTTTTTGAATTCTTTAGTTCTTTTGGGCATCAACAGCAAAAAATATCATTTTTCATACAGTTTTTTTTAATCATGAACATGTACCAAATGATTGAGATGTCCATTTAAAACAAAAGTGCACTTTCAACCACCTGCATACATTTGACTCCATTAAAATGAAATAAAAAAACACCTGTTAGTCGCCCATGTCTTTCATATGAACACGAGCAGGGTTTAAATTGGGTCAGGGCTGAGCTCCGTCTCCTTCAATATCATGTCACACTTGTATTTTTTAAATCTCACAGTTACTGTAATAGTATATGGGTTTCAATGAGTAATTCTGTAGACTACAAAGCGAGATATTTGAGGAGATTTCTACACCCAAACCAATGTTAACAACAAGCTTTATAGGTCACTGGTATCAATTATCAGACGTCATCAAATGCATCAGGCGTTGACAGTCTCTAACGGCTCCATCTGACTTTCAAGTTTCAAAAGTTCATTTCTCAGATAGTTAACATTTCATGTGTATTTACTAAGCTGTGTTGCCTTGGTGAACTAGACTTTTTCTCACTTCCTGTAGTATCTGGTAATTTCACTAAAATACAGTTAGAAAATTCAGGGTTGCTAACTAACTCAGAAAGACTCACTGTAATTGGACTTGAAAACACTCCTTAGCCTAGCAACATTAAGGCTACAACCCATGATTCAACACTGTCTGTAGGAGACCACTGCACTTTTTCAAAACTAATCCCCCCCTAATGTGTATATATTGTAATATATTTGGATCAAAACAGTGATAATGTCAACAAATGTACAGTGGAATAACATTGTATTTATAGTATTGACAACAGTTGGATAACAGAAAATGTTATATTCCCTGCTACATTAATGGACATCTCAACCAAGTGGTAAAGCATGTTTTATAAAATTATTTGAGGGGTTTTTATTTATGTAATTCTGTTCTGCATACCTCCTGAAATTAAACCACATCAACAACATATTATTACCTTTTATAACACCATCATAAACAGGTGAAATGCCATGACTAATTTTGTTAGAATTTTATTATTCTAGCTTCCTGGAACGCAGTCACCTGATAAGATCTGGATCTGAAAACTGCAGTGCACCCTGCGAATCTTTGGGGTGATATAACGTCCTTCAACTATGTGCTAGAGATGGCTCATTTAGGCTAAATATAACTAAGATATTACAACTCTACCAAACAGAGAAGAAAACCATTATAGGCTTAAACCTCATATCTTGTTGTGGGTCATGAGCTTGAAGCAATCCCAGGAAAAATTGTGTGAAATTGTTCGTAACATGGAAGGTAAGTCAAGTCCAATGTCACATGAAATGAGTCATTGTGCTTTACACTTCTGCATCATCAGTGGACTCTGAAGCATTTCAAGAAATTATTAGAAGACACTCTGAGCACAAAAGGAAAATTGGAGAAGAAATTCAAGAAGAGATGAAGCTGTAACAGTTATTTAATATACAATTTCCACCAGTTGTGATCAGGGCTTAAACAATGAAAAGAATATCATCTCTCATTGGGTTGAGAGGAGCTCCATACAATAACATAATACTGTATGTCATAATAATGAACGAAAATGTCAGTTGGAGACATTAATGCATATAAGCATGCAATTATGCATTCCACAGAAATCTTTTGTACCATGATGAATGCTGTCATGTGGTTTCCCAATACATTTTTCAAGGGCTATTGAGTTGACTTCACTGGATGACACTTGAAATAATAATGACTGTATTACTATAGGCTCATAAGATGAGTAGGGCTCATTATAGCTTTGTTTTTAATGTCGCTTAAAACAGCTATTTAACTGCAATGTGACACACTGAATATATATATGCTGTATATTACACACATTTAAGTATCCATGGTAAAAGGGGGTAGATAAACATGCACAAAGTAAAGGTATGTAGATGCAAACAGATTCACAGGTGTAGCAGTAAATAGGAATAATACTTTTAAAAAGGTGATTTACTGCAGTACCAGTAAAGGTTAAAGTCCCCCTTTACTCAAAAATGTGCTTTGCCTTTTCTTTACTTCACTTTAGCTTTTAAGCTTCACTGTGCATAATAATGTATGTGAAGAGTTTGACACTAGAAGGCTGTTTTTACATTAATCTGCTGAGTGGGGAAACTTTTTCTATGATCACCTTGAATCTGAATTTAAAATGTATATCTATGTTCAAGCAAGATTTTGTGACATCACAGGAAGTGTGTAAGCAATCTGTGGCTTGTTTAAATACATTTTGTGGAAATACAATACCAAACACAAATTAGACGACATATAAACACAAATTCTGAAAATTTATAGTATATTGATGTCTGAAAACAATGGAAATACCATTGATGCGAAATAAGGTTTTCCAAAAAAACACAAAAGCTTATCTTTTAAAAACATTATAAAATAATACTATAAGGAAGTTACTTGAAAAGCAACTACTTGATAAATATATTCCAGTCCACTAGGCTGGACATTCAGTTTTAAGTGTGTGTTCTCCACATTAGCATGATACTCAATAGTATTAGTTATACCCTCTTTAAGAGAGTCACTTAATAATACATTGTATAGATTAAAAACAAACAACTAGGGTCTGAATTGAGTTAACAAGTAGTTGTAAGCTGATTTACAGTGGGTTAATGTTTTGATCCTATCATACTGTGTTCAGGTTATGTTGGAGTTGTTCCCTCCCTGTGACCTGCAGACATAATCAACACTAGTTTGTGTCTCTATAATGATTCGACACTGAATCAGCTATGCATATCTGTGGTTCAGTATACAGACTGCACATTGAAAATAAAAACAGAGACTATATAGGCGCTTCCAGGTATATGCAACTATTTGTTCCAGGTATTTGTTATATCCTGCTTTACACCAAAGGGAATATGTATGAACCTTCTCAAACAAGCAGCAGAAATCCACCTGAATCCCCTCTGACTTCATGCAGGAAACACAGTCTTTTGATTCCAAGATAAACACAGAGAGGCAAAGGTTTTAACCCCAACTCCTCTCACTAAATCCTGGTTTGAACCATTATGCTCACCCATACTTGACTTTTAGTCTGAGTGCTAACACAGCAAATCTGGCTGGATCATCCTATGCATCCTCTGTGACTGTACAGAGCTGGAAATGAGACCTCAAAGTAAGTGAGGATTTTTCTTTTTTTTTTCATCCCCCGTCAACCTAAGAGAGTGATTGTTTGGTGAATGGGGGGGTTAATTACATCAGATGGAATTACAATAATCTGCTTCATATCCTTGAGGTTTTTCTGACAGCATTTGGACTCATGCCTCGACACATTTTAATTTGATTAGGACGGGACAATGTGGGATTTCCTATAAGCAGGTACACTTACACCTATAAGCGGTGTACCCCGCCTCTCGCCCGAAAAGATGCTGGGATAGGCTCCAGCCCCCCCGCGACCCTACTAGAGGATAAGCGGTAGAAAATGAATGAATGAAGGTACAGTCAGAAAAGAGCCCTGCAGAGTATGACGACACAGTTGGGGTGTCAGATTAGGGCAACTATTATAGAGTGAGTAGACTGGTGCCTTAAGGTGGGTAAGCTTTAAGGCTTCATGTATGTATGTGCATTTTTCTCTTTTCTAGGGAAAGATTGGAGAGCACGTCTTTGTGTTTGCGTTCCTGCATGTCGGTCACTGTGTCTGTCACGGAGCAACGCCTGCAGAGACAAGGGGAAGAGTACACGCATGCTGCAAACCGCTCCACAGCCTGCAGTAAACCCTGAGGGTAGAAGATTCTCCCTCCATTTACAGCCCAGATAAATCCCCAAAATACCAATACTGCATCACACTGCACAAAATATTATTATTTGCTTTGATGGATAACACTTACCTGCTAATTCAAATTTCATACTGTGAGTCTTTGTTTACAATATAAATCTAATTAAGTGCAGCCATCACAGCACAAGGTGGATCGATACACAATATGGCCGGCTCAGCTGCTTACCTCACGAGGATGCCTTCCCCTGCCAATATTTTCAACCTATAAAACAGTTTGGGTTTTCTCAGCGGGGCCAATAATCTGTCAAGGTTAGGGCAACGAGAGACAAAACATTACCTCAGCGGGTGACACGCCGACTAAAACAGAGTCATGTAGTTTTAAAGCAGGGATTATCCATCATTTCTTTTCCTTTAATAGCAGTTAATGGAGGTGTCACCTTATTTCTTTCTTTGTTTTTTTTTTCTTATTATTTTTACCCTATGATTGAGAATTAATGGTTATTAACAGTAACATTTTATGCTTTCAAGCTGCTATACTTAATATTTTTATATTAACATTGGACCAAATATCTGCTTGTATGTGAAATAGGTCTTGCATTGTGACAATACCACCCAACAATTATCGCTGTTTTTTGCGACAGTAGACCTGTGTTTTCAGCAAAAAAAAAAAGCTTTGATAAACCCACCGTATGTTACCTGCCCGGCACCAAACGGCAGACAGACAATGCTAGCGACTACCTGGTGAGCATAGTGGAGCATTTAGCAGCTAGAGAACCAACTATTTCTCTCATGAGTTGGTGGAGACCAAAAACAAAGCTAAAATGGAATCGAATACCATAAATATTAAGTGTAAGTTTGTGTACATACCCAAGAAATCTAACTTTGATTTTCCGCTTACACATAGGTGACACACATCCCTATAGAAACATACAAAAAACAACAATGAACAACAACATACATTGTCTATGTACAGGTCAAACCAAGGGTGTAGGTTTGGTCTCAACATTGGTAGGGATGCAGCCCTGCCACATCTCCAAAACAAAGAGACTGGCTTTTTAATGACGTCAACCGAGCGTTTTTTTAACATATATGTTCTGAATTTATATTCAGGAAGCCCGTACGCAAATGTTATATATGTACATGTGTTGAATTTCCATATATGGTCTATATGTACATAAGAAATAACATCATATTAAAGTCTATATATGTAAAAAATTACATATGAAACCTATTAGAAATTGGAAAAATATGATGGATTGACATATGTCTAGCTAATAGAGCAATATATTTTAGTAGACATATGTTACATTAATATATATCCATCCCAAAGCCTGTTGGTATATGTTCATATTATGTATGTAAATATAAAAGATAGACATGTATGTTTAAATTTAATAAGAAATTATTACGAAAATCATACACAAAAATATAGAATGTTAATCAGCATGTTCTTTTCATAAAGATGCATTTTACTATGAGTATTTCATGTATTTTATAACTTCGGCATATATCAGGAGGATGTATATATGTCATAATAATATATCCTTTTATAGGTGAAACATATGGTAACATCGCTCTTGATATAGGGACTTATGTGTCAGATATATATCATACAATTGTAAGGCATAAATAAGCCATTGTATAGTAAGGCATAGAAAATCATAGAATACTAAGGCATAGATAATGCCACAGTATAGTATGGCATGAAAATGCCAAAAAATGCCATAGTGTAGTATGGCAAAAAATTTGAAAAACATCACAATATATTGAGGCCTAAAAGGTCATAAAAACATCAAAGTATGGCAAGTCATCAAACTAAAGAGTATAGTAAACCATAAAAATGCTTAAAAAAAAACACGCAATAATATAGTATGGCAAAAAATTGAAAAAAACATTGTCATATATTAAGGCATAAAAGGTCATGAAAACATCATAATATGTCAAGGCATGTAAATGCATAGTATAGTAAAGCATAAAAATTAAAGAAAAAAAAATATTTTTATAGCATGGCATAAAAATGCCAAAATCGCAATAGTATAGTATGGCAATAAATTAAAAAAAACATCATCATATATTAAGCCATAAAAGGTCATAAAAACGTCATAGTATGGCAAGGCATGAAACTAAATAGTATAGTAAGGCATAAAAATGCCAAAAAACATCATTTTATAGTATGGCATAGAAATGCCAAAAAACGCCATAGTATAGTGTGGCAAAAAAAAAAAAAAAAACATCATCATATATTAAGGCATAAAAGGTCATAAAAACATCATAGTATGGCAAGGCATTAAATTGCATAGTATATTAAGGCATAAAAATTGCAAAAAACATCACTTTATAGTATGGCATAAAAATGCCAAAAACGCCATAGTATAGTATGGCAAAAAATTTGAAAGAACATCATCATATATTAAGACATAAAAGCTCATAAAAACGTTAAAGTATGGCAAGGCATGAAACCGCATAGTATATTAAGGCATACAAATGGCAAAAATCTATTTTTGTCTTATGGCATAAAAATTAGAAAAACGCCATAGTATAGTATGGCAAAAAAATTCGAAAAAACATCATCATATATTAAGCTATAAAAGGTCATTAAAAACATCATAGTATGGAAAGGCATGAAACTGCATAGTATATTAAGGCATAAAAGTGGTAAAATTCTATTTTTTTAGTATGGTGTAAAAATGCCAAAAAATGCCATAGTATAGTATGGCAAAAAATTCAAAAAACATCATCATATATTAAGGCATAAAAGGTCATAAAAACATCATAGTATGGCAATGTATGAAACTGCTTAGTATTTTAAGGCATAAAAATGCCCAAAAACATCATTTTATAGTATGGCAATGTATGAAACTGCTTAGTATTTTAAGGCATAAAAATGCCCAAAAACATCATTTTATAGTATGGCATAAAAATGCCAAAAACGCCATAGTATAGTATGGCAAAAAAATTTGAAAAAACATCATCATATATTAAGGCAT
>NW_019525241.1:1820-3538 GCF_002814215.2 Seriola lalandi dorsalis | reverse complement strand
GATCTTCTGAGTGTGAGGTGACAGTCCTAACCATTGTACCAAAGCTACCCAAGACAATGGCTTGATAATGCAGCATATAAAAAAGTCATAGTACAGTAAGAAGACAAAATATAGTATGTCATAAAAATGCTAAAAAAAACGCCATAGTATAGTATGGCAAAAAATTCGAAAAAACATCATCATATATTAAGCTATAAAAGGTCATTAAAAACATCATAAAATGGAAAGGCATGAAACTGCATAGTATATTAAGGCATAAAAGTGGTAAAATTCTATTTTTTTAGTATGGTGTAAAAATGCCAAAAAATGCCATAGTATAGTATGGCAAAAAATTCAAAAAACATCATCATATATTAAGGCATAAAAGGTCATAAAAATATCATAGTATGGCAATGTATGAAACTGCTTAGTATATTAAGGCATAAAAATGGCAAAGAAATATGTTTATACTATGGTGTAAAAATGCCAAAAAACGCCATAGTATAGTATGGCAAAAAAATTTGAAAAAACATCATCATATATTAAGGCATAAAAGCACATAAAAACATCATAGTATGGCAAGGCATTAAACTGCATAGTATATTAAGGCATAAAAATGGCAAAAAACATCACTTTATAGTATGGCATAAAAATGCCAAAAACGCCATAGTATAGTATGGCAAAAAATTTGAAAAAACATCATCATATATTAAGACATAAAAGCTCATAAAAACGTTAAAGTATGGCAAGGCATGAAACCGCATAGTATATTAAGGCATACAAATGGCAAAAATCTATTTTTGTCTTATGGCATAAAAATTAGAAAAACGCCATAGTATAGTATGGCAAAAAAATTCGAAAAAACATCATCATATATTAAGACATAAAAGCTCATAAAAACGTTAAAGTATGGCAAGGCATGAAACCGCATAGTATATTAAGGCATACAAATGGCAAAAATCTATTTTTGTCTTATGGCATAAAAATTAGAAAAACGCCATAGTATAGTATGGCAAAAAAATTCGAAAAAACATCATCATATATTAAGGCATAAAAGGTCATAAAAACATCATAGTATGGAAAGGCATGTAACTACATAGTATATTAAGGCATAAAAATGGCAAAAAAAATATTTTTGTCGTACGGCATAAAAAATAGAAAAACGCCATAGTATAGTATGGCAAAAAAATTCAAAATAAAATCATCATATATTAAGGCATAAAAGGTCATAAAAACATCATAGTATGGCAATGTATGAAACTGCTTAGTATTTTAAGGCATAAAAATACCCAAAAACATCATTTTATAGTATGGCATAAAAATGCCAAAAACGCCATAGTATAGTATGGCAAAAAAATTTGAAAAAACATCATCATATATTAAGGCATAAAAGGTCATAAAAACGTTAAAGTATGGCAAGGCATGAAACTGCATAGTATATTATGGCATAAAAATGGCAAAAAACATTTTTTTTAGTATGGTGTAAAAATGCCAAAAAATGCCATAGTATAGTATGTCAAAAAATTTGAAAAAACATCATCATATATTAAGCCATAAAAGGTCATAAAAACATCATAGTATGGCAAGGCATGAAACTGCATAGTATATTAAGGCATAAAAGTGGTAAAAATCTATTTTTATAGTAAGGCATAAAAATGGCATAGTATATAGTATGGTGGAAAAAATAATAAAAAAGGGACATTTAAGTAAAGTGTCTCACTAGGAACTGAACCCACGAT
>NW_019525241.1:0-1585 GCF_002814215.2 Seriola lalandi dorsalis | reverse complement strand
AAAAAACATCATCATATATTAAGGCATAAAAGGTCATAAAAACATCATAGTATGGCAATGCATGAAACTGCTTAGTATGTTAAGGCATAAAAATGCCAAAAAACATAATTTTATAGTATGGCATAAAAATGCCAAAAACGCCATAGTATAGTATGGCAAAAAATTTGAAAAAACATCATCATATATTAAGGCATAAAAGGTCATAAAAACGTTAAGGTATGGCAAGGCACGAAACTGCTTAGTATATTAAGGCATAAAAATAGCAAAAAACTATTTTTTTAGTATGGTGTAAAAATGCCAAAAAACGCCATAGTATAGTATGGCAAAAAAATTCAAAATAAAATCATCATATATTAAGGCATAAAAGGTCATGAAAACATCATAGTATGGCAATGCATGAAACTGCATAGTATGTTAAGGCATAAAAATGCCAAAAAACATCATTTTATAGTATGGCATAAAAATGGAATAGTATATAGTATGGTGGAAAAAATAATAAAAAAGGGACATTTAAGTAAGGTGTCTCACTAGGAACTGAACCCACGATCTTCTGAGTGTGAGGTGACAGTCCTAACCATTGTACCAAAGCTACCCAAGACAATGGCTTGATAATGCAGTATATAAAAAAGTCATAGTACAGTAAGAAGACAAAATATAGTATGTAATAAAAATGCTAAAAAAAATGCCATAGTATAGTATGGCAAAAAATTCGAAAAAACATCATCATATATTAAGCTATAAAAGGTCATAAAAACATCATATTATAGCAAGGCATGAAACTGCATAGTATATTAAGGCATAAAAATGGCAAAAAACTATTTTTTTGTATGGTGTAAAAATGCGAAAAACGCCATAGTATAGTATGGCAAAAAATTCGAAAAAACATCATCATATATTAAGGCATAAAAGGACATAAAAACATCATAGTATGGCAAGGCATGAAACTGCATAGTATATTAAGGCAAGAAAGTGGTAAAAATCTATTTTTTTAGTATGGTGTAAAAATGCCAAAAAACGCCATAGTATAGTATGGCAAAAAATTCGAAAAAACATCATCATATATTAAGGCATAAAAGGTCATAAAAACATCATAGTATGGCAATGTATGAAACTGCTTAGTATTTTAAGGCAAGAAAGTGGTAAAAATCTATTTTTTTAGTATGGTGTAAAAATGCCAAAAAATGCCATAGTATAGTATGGCAAAAAATTCAAAAAACATGATCATATATTAAGGCATAAAAGGTCATAAAAACATCATAGGTATGGCAATGTATGAAACTGCTTAGTATTTTAAGGCATAAAAATGGCCAAAAAACTCATTTTATAGTATGGCATAAAAATGCCAAAAACGCCATAGTATAGTATGGCAAAAAAATTTGAAAAAACATCATCATATATTAAGGCATAAAAGGTCATAAAAACGTTAAAGTATGGCAAGGCATGAAACTGCATAGTATATTATGGCATAAAAATGCTAAAAAAAACGCCATAGTATAGTATGGCAAAAAATTCGAAAAAACATCATCATATATTAAGCCATAAAAGGTCATAAAAACATCATAGTATGGAAAGGCATGAAACTACA
>NW_019525240.1:1155110-1158911 GCF_002814215.2 Seriola lalandi dorsalis | reverse complement strand
GTGGGGGGGGGGGGGGGGGGGGGTCACTGAAATTCACTAAACTCACTGTCATGTTGATGAAACCAGTTCATGACATGGAGCATGATCCTGCTGGAAGGAGCCATTAGAAGATGGTGAACTGTGGCCATGAAGTATGAACATGGTCAGCAACAATACTCAGAGAGACTGAGACATTCAGAACAGGATTGATTGGTATTAAGAAGAAAATATCCCCCACACCATCACACCACCACCCCCAGGTTTCTGGTCTTGGTGACAGGAAGTGGAACCTGACGTGGTCTTCTGCTGTTGTTGGTTGGACGTGTTGTTCACTCTGAAGCTTCTCTGCTGCTCTGAGTGAACGTGGCCTTTTCTATCAGCTCCAACCAGTCTGTCCCTTCTCCTCTGACCTCTGACCTCTCTCATCAACAGAGAGCTGCTGATCACTGGATGCTTTTCTTGTTGCTCCGTTCAGAGTTATCATGCGGGACCACTTTAATTATTGGTCCACTGTGACCAGACGAAGCCTCTCCTCAGGGACAGTTTGTATGAAAGCACCTAAAGGACTCTGAGACTGAAAGAAACCAAATTCTCTGGTCTGATGAAACCAGGACTAAACTGTTTTTCTTCTCAGTGTCATGTCTGGAGGAAACCAGACACGCTCATCACCTGAACAACACCATCCAACAATGAGGTATGGTGGAGGCAGCGTCAGGCTGTGGGACAGGGAGACTGGTCAGGACTGAGGAGAAGCTGAACAGAGCAAAGTAGAGAGAGATCCGTACTGGTCCGAAAGTTTACCTTCCAGCAGGACAATGACCCTCAGCACACAGCCAAGACAACACAGAAGAGGCTTTGGGACAACTGTCAATGTCCTAAAGTGATCCAGTCAGAATCCTGACAAACATCTGGAGAGACCTGAATATGTCTGTCCACTGAGAGGATCTGCAGAAAAGAACGGCAGAAAATCCCCAAATCCAGATGTGCAAAGGTTGTAGCATCATACCCAAGAAGACTTGAAGCTTGTGTGTGTGTGTGTATTCCTAACAGTATCTCTGGTAGATTTAGCTCTTTGGCTAGTAGGATATATAGATCAATTAACCTTGCAGTCCTACAGACATTTAACGAGAGCTTTAAACTTTAAAACTATAAAAAAACAAAGGTTGTTGAGGTGTTGCTTTCCAGAAAACTCGAGGAGGACATGCTGGTTTTACAAAGATGGATCTCATTATATGGCTGAAGAGCCTGTAAAATCAATACTGCAGTTAATCACCGTGAGCCCCACTTTTACCACCGTCCACATTCTGACGATGATGCAAACAGCGTAACAGACAATACAGCACTTCCATGACTCTTGCATCCTGTGAGACAAATAAAAAGACCAATATTGTAAGTGTTGTACTTGACAAAATAACAGGGTGGAGCCCCTGGGCGGCTGGGGCTGTAATCTTACTTTAACTGTCCTGGCCTGTCCCTGTGAACATTTGGCAGCGGCTACAGAGCTGCCAGCCACTTCCAGGCATTGTTTTCCCAAGCACTCACCAGCTCTCTGTATTAGCTTTTCACTCCTCGGGGTGCTGCAGGGAGTTTGCCCCCTCATTTTTATTAGTGAGCTTCAGTGCTACTGTTTGCACAGTTGTACAGATACTTAGGAGGCTGAGGAAGTTAAAGGTAGAATGATGGGAATGCGGCAGGCAGGAGATGGAGAGGAAAAAAACAGATGAAGGCAGAAATACAAACACACAGGAAAGAGTGTGGTTATTGTTGTATGGATGACTCTTATGCAAATACCACCAAAGTAAAAGTTGGTATAAGTAATAACAGTGGGGGTCCAGCATTAACAACTACAGGTTGCCCGTTCAAGCAGATTATTAAGACCCATAGAAATCTGTTTGGATAATGTGTGGTTTCTTTTATCTCTGATTGTTCCACAACCTTACCTTGTTCATTACTGTAACCATGGCAACAAAAGTTCTAACCTTTTAGGAAGTAGTTATTTTAACCCAAACCACAATCTCTTCTTAAGACCAATCAATAACACCAATCTGCTTGTTTCAATCAAGAGAAAAGGCAAACAATTGTTCCCTCGACTTCGTTGTGTCTCACTTCAGGGGCCGCATCCTCCGGAGGACGTGGTCCGTCGTAGACCGTGAAAGCTGAACTGAAATGACAGGATTGTTGTGGTGCATCACCAGCTGTTCCCGCCCTTACCGTTGTGTCACAAAGTGCGGCTCCTATCACCTAGCAACCTTGACAACATACTGTATGTAACTTTTTTCATATTGTTTTAAGGCCCTTGGTTTTTAGCAGTTGCACCATTAGCTGTTGAACTGAGCTGAAACCAAACGCTTACATTTAAAAGTGTAATCCTCAGGCTCTTCGTCAGTGTTGTTTGATTTCATTACCTTCATGAATCTTGGGATAGGTTGGGACACGTCCAGTAAAAGGAGGACACATTTCTCGGCCACATTTGAAGGAGCCTTGGAAACGGGACAGTCTAGTGTCACCGCTGTGACACACTGGGTCTTCAAATGCAGCCTCAGAAGGATGTGGCCCCTGAATTGGGACACATCACTTAACTAAACAGTTGTTTTTAAACCAAACAATGAGGTTTTTATAACCTTAAATGATGAGTCTGGTTTTATTTTATGTTTCTTGTTGTGGGCAAATCCCACAAAAAAGACCAAAGCCAACAGTGTGTTAGTCCATCAGCTGATCAGCCGCAAGACGTTCAGTTCCCACTGTAGCCACAACTTTACATGTGTTTAATGATGCCTCATAAATATAGCAAATCAAATTTAACTTTATTATCTAAAATGAGTAATTCAGCTGATAAGAGGTGCCAAGAATACAGCACAAAAATACAATTATAATAAAGAGAAATCCAATATGTCGTCATCTCCTGGTGCTGAGTCCAGTGTGTTCTCCCGCCCTGCCTGCTGGCGTTTTCTAACTACCCAGCCTCCCTAGAATAAATTCATGTAATCCCTGTAATCAAATATATATATATATATACTTGAATGATGTAAATAACAAAGGACAAATTAGACATTTACAAACGGGGCAGCTGTGTTGGTTACTGTACAGATGGTTGTGTCGGCTAACAGCTGTGACAGCATCTGGAACAAAGGTTTGCTTTGATCTTACATTGTAATATTGGGCAGCACTTTGCTAGGATTTAAAGGGTCATTTTGGCACAGGAAGAAGTTATAAAATACTGACCAGTTCCTGCTGGGATGAAAACTAGACTGTGGGGGAACAAGGTAGGAACAACTGGGCATTTGAGCGGGAAGGAAATAAGGAAATAAATTATAGTGAAAGTAATTCTGTAAATACTGAGAACCTCCGGGGTACAAAAGTGGGGGAAATTATGTTAACAACCCTTAGTTATTGTGCAATGAAGAACAGCCACGCCTTATAGTACAGTCTGAGCCAAAAATGTATAATACATTGTGTGATTTGGAATAAGGACACAATTTGCTTCTAGCAGACGTGTTCATCCAGCTCTGCAGCAGCTCCTCTAAAACACCCAGCTGTTCCTCCCCTCTTCCCCACACTCTTGTTTTCTTCCTCTGTACTGACATTTCAGCTCCAGTGGGAACCAGTCAGTATTTTATTAGAACCTGATTCATACAGAGGAATCACAGAGTAAATCGCAATCGCAAGAGTTCCCCGCCACATATTGATTTACTTTTTTTTTTGTTTTACCGTTTCAAACAAGTAAAAGCTTATCTTCTCGCTTCAGCCCCTGCTCACCCTACTGTCTTTCCCTCTCTCTCTTATACACACACACACGCACACAAACACACACATATCCTTAAC
>NW_019525240.1:1153433-1154880 GCF_002814215.2 Seriola lalandi dorsalis | reverse complement strand
GCAGTTTTGGTTCTTCATTGTCGGCTTCAGCTTTCAGCTTCGGAGGTTGAAGCTTGGCCTAAACCAAACCAAAGGAAAAGATCTACGAATCCTTGTTGTGACAAGAACTAGTTCCTGTGCTGTGAAAGCATATTGTTGCCATGCCAGAACAAAGAGTAATCAGTATCAGGTTATAACCTGAAAGTTTTACTATTATAACTTATTCACGTTGTAACAATGTATTTTTATTACTTCATTTACTTATGACATAATATCTTATCACAAGGGGGACAGGCTGGTGGCTCACCTGGTAGAGCGTGTACCATTTAGGCTTAGTGCGTACTGCAGCGGCCCGGGATCTCTCTCTCTCTCTCTCTCTCTGTGGCTGGAATAATGTATGAATGTACTACTTATATTGTTGTCATGCGAACTTTATTACGTGACGAGTTATAACGTGAAAGGTTTCACACTAAGACGTGATAACTTCACATTTACAGGACGGGATTAAGTTGTACTTCATGCTTGTGTTGAGACGTGGAGAGATTCTGTTGTTATGACACAAACGACCCCTCTCTCCTGCTGTAGTGGATAACGAGCTACAACCTTGTTTTTTATCAAAATGAGCTGGAGAAAGCAACACTGGTCTCTATGTGCAGCTGTGATCCAGGGAAAGTGCAACACTTCTCCTACTGTGTAGTGTCACAGAAATCATACGTACATTTTGGGGAATTTTAAAGCCTGAATAATAATCAATAACCTATATCGCTGTCGTGGCATAAAAATTCCCCCACAGTTATGTGAAAGCACATTTTCCGATTGTTATAGAACATTGTTATAATTAATATTGTTAGAACAAGAAATGTTTCTAACGTGATACGTTTTTATGTCGTAATAATGTAAAAATATCTTCTTTTAACATGAAAAACATCTTGTTCTAACAATAAACCTTTCACCTCATAATCCTTTTTTTTTTTTAAAGTCATAATATTATGAGAATAAAGTTGTAATATTACCAAAATTTAAAATTTCGAGAAGAAAAAAACATAATTTCTAGGAATATTACATCAACCAATAAACCTGGAGAAAGGACAGTCAGTGGCAGCTGCTGCTTGTCTGTCTAACAACATCAGTTTCTTCACAATCTTTCCAGTGTCCTGACGCTGAAGATGATGATGATGATGATGTTGATGATGATGATGAGCCAAAAGATGAAGTTTCTCATTCCTCATTTTAGAGCTTCTGATATTCCCCCTCGAAAAACAACACGTAACCTAAAATTACAACTATGTTCTCAAAATTTTGACTTCATTCTCATGAGGATTTTTTCCCTCAATATGGCTTCAATATTCCGTCGTAATAACGTGATACTGATCCTTTTTTTTTTCCTGGCGTCGATGCGATACACTTCTGTATTCTGCTGATAGGAGTGGCAGATAGAACAAGGCTCATGGATTTTCAGAGACAATGA
>NW_019525240.1:1145193-1153001 GCF_002814215.2 Seriola lalandi dorsalis | reverse complement strand
GTCCACAGGGGCCAACAGGCAAAGGCAGCGGTAATGAGCAGCGCAGCCTCTCTTCTCCCCGCTCCAAATTACCCCGCCGAGGCAGGGAGGGGGGGGGGGACACCCCCAGGCAGAGTTATGCTTGTTGAAGCACTCAATCACCTCATATTAACATCTTAAAACTCAGCGCTGGCCTCCGGAGAGCTGGGCACAAACGCTGCTGGTCTACAATTAAAGGCGAGCGTGTGGAGAGCTGACAAACTGCTGCTCCTCTCATTTCTCATACTTGCTGTCTTTTGCTCTAATTCCCATGCCTGTCATTCTTACTCTATTTGGAAATCACTATATATAAGCAGTCCTGACAACAGAACCACACTATTTATCTGTTATTTACTTAGTTTAGTTTAATTCTTATATCCCATACAGCGGGCGGCCAAACTCACTGTATATTCACACTATGGAATATATTCTGTTGCCTGGTGATGTTCTGTAATCTCCTGCTGACCCAGCCGACACAGACTGCTGGGACTGTGTGTGTAGATGTGTGTGATTCCTCTGAGCCACACAGCTTCTCTGTTCTCTAAAACTTTTTTGGTGGCTAAAGGTCAAAGGTCAAGGTCAGTGTGACCTCACAAAACACCTTTTAGCCATTACTTAAGACTTCACAGCAACTATGACAACATTTCACACAAATGGTTCATATTTTATGACTCTGGATAAACAGGGATGAAACCTGCAGTGGAGGAGGCGGACAAACACGAATATGATTCATCAGGAGCCAGGGCAGAAAACATGGCTTTATTCAGATATGACAGGACATTCACGTTTGGTAAATGAAACAATGCTGATATTTGGCATCTGGTGAGAAACAGAGCATTCCTACGCACAAGCGCACCTGCAACGCACGAAGAGAGGCTCGTAGCCTCCTCTCTTCTGATTGGCTCACTGACCAGAGAGAAGCCTGAGGGAGGAGATGTAAAACTACATTGACATTCTTAAGGATCAACACTTCAAATAAAACACAGGAGAAGAGGAAAAGATGGAGATTTAATAAAAGTCAGGGAATCGTCAAAGTCAGTAGGATTCATCCTCTGGGGACCATGACTGTCTGTAAGAAAATTCATGGAAGTTTGTTAATTGGTAATAGGTTATAGGTACAATATAATAGTTTGATAATAGGTATTGAATATCGTGATATTTCCTGCCATATGCAATATTTCTGCATAATATCGAAAGTCCAACTCATTTCTCTGTTTTGTACCTTGGCATGTAAGGATAAATAAGATTTTGAGCTGCTGTTTAGTGGCAGCATCCCTCAAACACTTGAAACATGAAATACATTATTATTTTATCACAAAATGGATGATGATGATGAGGTGAACTCAAAACAGAACTTCAGATCACACCAGACTGAAGAGTACAGCACTGCCTCAGCCCCCAGAGAGTACAGCCTGTACAGGAGAAGACATTTTGAAAAATGATTACCCCAGTGTTGAAAAATGTTCCGGGAGGTTTTCTGATACATCTCTCGCCCCGGTTCTTCTCTTTACAAGATACAGTAAATGCCTTTTAATAGTCTTATCCTGCGTTGTAGCTGGAAAAGGTCAGGAGTAAAATTCTGCCTGACACCAGGGGTTTCTGTGGGGTAATTTAGAGTCATGTCAAGAAAGACCTTTTGCCTTGTGAGGAGGAGAAACGTTCCATATTTATGACGCCTGTTCGACGGGTATTGAAGGAGTAAGTGAGAGGGTGCTCTCTGAGTTGTAACGGAAAAAGATTTTCAGGAGAAGCTCAGGCTCACGCCCCCGTGAGAGAAGGAGAAACCCAGTCTGAGTCTGAGGACTTTAGAGTGTCGGAGCTTTGATATGTTTCCCTCTCTGACTGTGCTGCATCTGTCTCCTGGTCATGTCTTACCTTGCTTTATACAACATCAGAAAAATCATGTCATGGTTCTCTCTCTCCTGGACTGCTGCAGGGATCTTCTGCTGCACCTCCCTTCACGCACAGTGAAACTCTTACAGATGGACCAGAATGCAGCAGATCTGGTCTGGTCTTCTGGGTCTTCTCCATCTGCTTGAACTCAGTCATTCAGCTTTATGCTCCTTTTCAGACACTGTGTTTCTCCACGGGACGTCGTCTTGCATCACCATCCCTGCGCACAAGACAGTCTCGGTCCAGTCTGTTCTGGTCTGTGGTTCCCTGATGGTGTAACAAGCTACTAAAGTCTATCAGAGCAGAGCGTCGCTCTCTGTCTTCAGGAATCTGCTGAAGACTCGTCTCTTCAGAGAGCAACTCCTCTAACACCTCTAACACCCTCACATGTCTAACGAGCTCTTACTGTCAACTTTACCTGCACTTCTTTACCTCATCTCCTTCACTTATTAAACACATGTAGTCCTTACACCAAGGTCTACTACTACACTGAAGCTTAGGTGAGGTCCCTCACTTGGATTAAAGTGTCTGACAGGTAAAAGTAATTTGATGTTAGTTTGCTCTGTTGTCTTAAAGGAGAAGTTGTCTGAGTTGTTTCAGTCTTAAATTGTGTATCAATGAAACACCTCCATTCAGTTTCTATCACTTCCTAAAGAGGAAATCAAATATGAGAAAAGGACACAAACACTTTCTGAAAATCTGGCAGCCTCATCCTCAGTAAACAGGAACATCAAAGACCTCTTTCAGGGAGATACCATTGTTCGTGTAACGTCTCTTATGTTTCACTCTATGCACTGTAGGGAACGCACATCGGGAATATTGTGTTTCTTGGTAAAATTGTTCAAATTAATCTGAAAAATAAAATATTCCAAAAGAAGAAGAAATGAAATGAAAAACATAGAAATCGTGGCGTCTGTTTTGGGCTTTGCATCTCAGAGAAATCTTATTTGACTCTCTAGCCGCGTTTACATTAATCTGCTTAATGTTCAATTTGAAGTTGCAAATTAAGGGACTATATAAGTTTTGTGTAGTGACCAGGCTCCAGGCTGGAGTTAGCTGTGTCAGGTTTGAAGGAAACAACTGAACCCAAAATGCAGATAAACCAAAGTGAAAGTGAAAAAAACGTGTTTATTAAATAACAAAAAGGGAAACTTACAAAACAAGGATCCAAAAAACAACAACAACAAAACACTAGAGCAAGACTGGAAACTGCAAAAATACAAACCAAGTGTAACAGAGGTAGAAACCAGGTTGACAGAGACAAAGGGGAAGACAGAGGCTTAAATACCCAATGGAGGCAAGGGTAATAGAACACAGGTGGAACACATTAGGGCGCGGCCGACAATAAACCAGGAGGGAAACACAGGACACAGACAGGAAGTAAACTTACATGAGACACACAAGGGAAGAGGTTACAAAATAAAATCCAAAGTAATCACACATAAAGTGTCCAAAAGACACCAAACATATTACCAGAGTCCAACAAAAAAGTGTTCAATGGAAACGTGTCTTCTCAGGGCAAACCATGACAAGCTGGTCAGCATGTTTCCTTCAGTAGGAAGGCACAAGTTACAGAAATAGAAGCGAGGGGTTAAGACTGGAATTGCTTTGCTGCAGACAGCTGTTGGTGATTGGTGACGGTAAATTGGATTACAGTATATGATGGTAAGATAACTGTGTTTTACTGTAATTTTACACTATATACCAGCATGTAACTGTTTATTTACATAGCGTAATGTAATCTGGGACTTTTGCATTTAATTCCTGTAAATTTCCACAAATTCAAAACAAAGTAAACCAGGAGAACACACATTTAATTAAATATTGCTCAACTTTATTACATGTCCTCAATCATTTGTACAGCTGGAACATTTGTATTACAAAACTGAAGAAACTCGTAAGTAGTAAGAGTAAAAAAAAGCATCACAGGTGTCTGTACGACAAACACACAATTAAACACTGAGCGACACAATGCCAGTGGTAAAATATATGAAAATATGAAACAGCCCAATAGAGAGAGAGGTCAGCATAAGTATAAGGAGAGAGAGGGAGGGGAGGGTGGCTGTTTTAGCTTAGGGAAGTCTCCTCATAAGTGGGCTGAATCAGTAGATCAGTAGCAGAGTTCTGTTGGAAAGTTAAGTAGGGCTAGTGGGAGGAACAGAGGCAAACAAACTAGAAAAGCTATATTTTCAGAAGGCTATTTGTGTGCTTGCTTCAGTTTGAAAAAAGAAATAGTGGAAGTATTTTAAGTATAGTTCCAGCAGTCGTTGAATTAGTTGAAGCAGTACTTCATGTATTTTTATAAGTTTAAAGAGCAGGCCAAACGATTATAGTGAAATCAGACAATTCCTCTGATCAGTGTTGAAAATCATAGGTAATGATCTGCACCCGTTCCCAAGGTCTTTATGGGATCGGTGGCTCTGCACAACAAAGTGCAGCCAGCCTGTCGAGACCGTGCAAATAACACGCCTCTATGATTGTGATGTAAGTACCAGAGGTGGTGTATCATGGTGCTCTTGTGATTCGCCTCCATTTTACTGGAGCTAAAGCAAGCGCATAATTAAGAGTGATACTGTATGTTAGCCAGGTGGTGATAGTTAAAGATTATAGATACTGGATTTTTTTCTGAGGGAGAAGGAGTAAAGATTTTTACAAGATAATGGAATTTCTTAGGGGGAAAAAAAAATAATCTGATATAAATTAAGAAATTTAAAATCCAAGCAAAATGAGCCGAGGACTGAGGACTGAGGACCGGCTGGCAGAGCGAACCTCCTCTCAATGTCAGCATATGTGGCAAACACCTGTAAAGTAAAGTAAAATTCGAACATGAATCAATCATTCAACAATCACTGATCAATACTCACATGGACATGAATCAGCAGTCCACCTGGGTGGGCTCTCACCAAAATGCGCCATGAGAAGCTGGCCTACATGGAGAGTCAAATCCCCATCCCGACCCTGGGAAACAACAGCTTGGACATTGCGGCGGTTCGATCGGGTTGTAAGGTACCGGACAATCACTCGTCCACATTCTTCAACAGAAAGCTTAAAAACGTCATATCTGTCAGCAACTCAAAGTGAACATAGAGTGAAAAGGTATGGCCATAGTTAGTTCTCTCCATGAGATGGATCACCTCAGCCCTCATTCAAGCCTCCCTCTTTGTCATTTTTTTCTATTTGGTACCATTTCTCTACCAATGTGTCAGCAGTCAGCTGTGACGGGGGAGTCTGGCTGGTATCGTGCGCAGCCATAGGTATCAGTCGGCCCGCGCTGAGGTCCAGTTTCCGCTGAGGGGGCCGCCAATACAAGGCCGCCCCCGTCGATATTCTTAATGCCAACTTTCAGCCTCTTTTTCATGTCAGCAGAACTTTTTGGGTCCTCCCTAATGATGCTCTGACAAATTGTGCAGCACTGTGAGCGATCGGGGTTTGTCCGTTTTATTTCTAATTTAATCCACCGCCACTCGGATCATCTGCCGCCGCTGGTTGGGAGGTCTCCGACCATTTGTAATGGCTGAAAGTATTTCCTGGGGCCTCGTTGTACCTCAAATACATCGAGGGCATGTTATGTCTTGTGGAGGTACACCACTGGCACCCTCTTGTAGTGGGTGTGACATTTTTGTAAAAGGTTGGGATAAAATGAATTAGGAGTGACATTCCCCACACAGTGTACTCTGTCAGTGGAGAATAGTCTAATAGCTTCTCATGAGCAACACAGCAGTGGGCTCTCTCCACTGGTGTAATGTAATAAACACCAAATTCTGACAGCTTGATACTGTTCTGTAATGAAAAAAAAAAAAAAAACACATGAACTCCCACGAATAAGAGCCTGTTTAATTTTCCCAACAACAAGACCAGAATCGTTATGACCTATCACAACAAACATTCTGCTCCTGTAATCAGACCCTTTGGCTTCCCAGAATGTGTCAGTGAGATTGTTCAGAGGATCGAAATTGTAACATGTAAGCGATTGTCTGATGTTATCACTGTGGTCTTCCAAGACAAACTCTGCATCTTTCCACCACAGTATCTGGAGAGAAACGGGGGCCAGCACCTAGAAGAGCCCGTGTGGCACACCTAACATAGGGTGACTATAGGGTGACAGACTTTTTTCCATTTCTACATAACTAAATGAGTGCACAATAGAATATATATGTGGATTTAATGTTACTCACCTCGCTTCTCACATCTGCTGAGAGAGACCACACGCGTTTGCCAATCTTCCAGTCCTTCACCGTAGCTTGGTTAACCGGCTGTTGCTGGCTTCATTTAAGTATGTAGGGATACCGTACCTTATTTACACAACTATAAAACGGCTGGAAACAACTCAGTCTTTACTGTTAGTTAGCAAACACTGCTCCAGCATTTCAGCAACCTGACCTAATGAAACACTATCTGAAATGCATCAATGAAACAAATCAATAATCATGCAAAGAGAACAATACTGGACAATTCCACTTCCAGGAAATAAATGTAATGTTACCTCCTACCTGCCGTGGTTGAAATCCGGATGGACTGCTTCCTCCCAACGTCATGCTTTCCCGCGGTCAAGCTCAGAGATAGAAGGCATGTCTCGTCACTCGAGGGGGGGGGGGTATATGAGACGTTACATTCATTTAAAAAACGCTATCATCAAAACAGAAACATGAGCCTGCAGTAGTCAGCAGGATGTGGATGGAACATGGATTTGTATAAAGGAGGATAGCGCTATTTCCAAAGCTTGATTAAAAGATACTCTTAAATTACAGTTATATACTGTTGTGATTTAACTGCCGAGAATAACTGTTAATTTACATGCAAAGGATGGATATTTAACAGTATTATACAATTATTGTGAAATACAGTATTATACTGCTGGAAATCTGCTGGAAATTTACAGCAATTTATTACAATTTAGCTAAAGCTCCTTTAGAAACAAATAATGGAAACACATGAATTTTGAAAAGAAACTTTCAAATGTCGCAAAACAATGTATACACTCTCATGAGCTGGTTTTTATTCGACAAAGCGATATTTCACGAGATTTAAATGGAAACATTTATTTTTGCATTCTGCTGGAAATCTGTCGTCACATTTAATTGGAATATCATGAGGGGAGAAAAAACCTGGCATCATTCACAGAACGTCACTCAGACCGTTCACAGTTGTGTTTTGTTTCTATTTTGCTTAAAAGTGCGATGGAAACTCGACCAGCGATATTTGCTTTTTTTGCCCCAAAATGAAGCAAACTCCTCGGTATTTCACAGTATAACTGACAGCTCTGTGTCAATAAATCATCTTTACTTGTTGTACCGTTGTTACTCTGCTCATTTCCATACCATGTTGGACGAGATTCAAACTTAGACCTCACCAAAAGAAAAAAAAAAAAAGTTCTTGTCAATTGTCTGTTGGTTGTTGTTTTACTTCCTGTTCTTCGTCGTCCTGATGTGTTTCACCTGTTCCCTGTTCCACCTGCCTCCCTTGTGTATTTAAGTCTCTGTCTTCCCCTCAGTCTTTGGTGCTCGTTCCTGCTGGAGTTACCTGTTCTGTTTCCTCTATTCCCTTGTGTTTCCCAGCATGCATTTGGATTTTCTGTTTTTGTTCCTGTTTCCTGAGAATCTTCCTGTTTTGCCACCTGAGTTTGGATCACTTGTGTTGTATAGTTTCCGGCCTGCCAGCCTGTTGGTCTGTGTTATTAAAGCTCCCTTACTGGGCCTTACTGGATCTACCTGCCTTTGTGTGTATCTGTGTTGGGTCCAAAAATTATATAAATATACTCCAATTGTAATTCTGTGTTTTATTCTTTGCTTCAAGGAGCAGTTTCCTCCATAACATGCTAAATGCAATTGTGAGTATATAGCAAAACACTGGAGGAGGGGCGCACTGGCTGATTTAGACAGCCGTCCAGGGTGGCATCT
>NW_019525240.1:1137965-1145140 GCF_002814215.2 Seriola lalandi dorsalis | reverse complement strand
GGGTGGGGTGGGGGCAAGGCCAGTGCGATCAGTTTTCTAACACTCATGTTCACATCAAGCCTGTAGTTTCACACACATTATTTTTCTGGATTGTGTGAAATCGTTAAGAATAATGAATGTGTCTGCGCACCACCACACGTGTGTGTCTTGTGTGAAGTGTGCAATAGTGTAATAATTAGGTTCTATTAAGTGTATTTATATAATTGTGGGATGAGGGATTGGTGCAATTTAGTGGTTTGATTCTTTATTTTATTTGTTTATACGTACATGCACCTTTATATTCTGGTTACTTTATATTGGTATTTCTGATTGTATATAATTGGTATTTATCACGATTGTATATTTTGTTTTATTTGTGTAGTTTTTAAAAGTTATGATAATTTGTTTTATATAAAGTTTGTGCAGAATGGTGTGTGTTTAGTTGTGGCTGAGGGCCTGGACTGCCACTGGAGGACGCTGCCTGGACTGACCCAGCACTGGCTGAGTGCTGACCATTACAACACAAACCAAGTCATGTTCCCATACCATTATATACAGTGTTATTAACTGTTGTATATGTTCTGTATCTCTCTTCCTGACCTGCTGTGGTCGTGTCTGACGTGTTGGAAGAGGGATGCTGTTGTTGGCTGGAGGAAACTGTTGCAGTAACTTTGAAGCTGTCTGCACCAGACATCATTTCAGAATCTCTCCCTGTGGACTCTTTAAGTCTTGTCGACTAATTAAAGACATGATTTGTTTTATGCAAGCTTAATAGTTCTGCTGTCAATAAACGTCCAAGGAATTGAGTGAATATCCTTTAAGGCAAATTTCTGCTTATTTTTGCTCACAGCTCATTTTTGCTTTTTGAAGAGGTGTTTTATTTTTTCAGCTACTTCAGGCAGTTTTTTCTCTCAGTCAGATGAGATCAAATCACTTTTAAAGAAATGACACAATGATTCGATTTTGCAGATCTAGTTCATCCAAAAAGGTATCTTAAGGCGAAGCTCACTACCTCATTTTAACCCTACACTGTGAGGTTGCAGCGGTTTACAGAGAAGCGCAGTGTGCTGAGCTGAACCCCACGGAGAAGCAGGTTCAGTCTGTTTGCACTGGAAGCTTCTGAGGGGAAAGACTCCTGTTCTACACCTCAGGACAAAGCTGATAATGATATACAAAGAACCTCTCCCTCTGGAAAATGTGACTATTCTAACTGAGGCTCTAATTGGTTGCATGCTATCAGTCCTGTAACCTTGACAACCATATAAGTTTCGTCCCTAAACCCTGTTAGGACCCAATCACAGCGCCTCCTGAACTAGTGCGCCTATGTTGGCAAGACCTTTGTCGCCATGGTTACAGAAGACACACATGAAGTGTGCCAACAGTAGTACGCGGGACATTTGTCGTCATGGTAACAAAGATAAACCAATGATTAAGTTTATTGAACACTGGCGGTTTGGTTAGGTTTAGGAAAAGATTGTAGTTTGGGTGGAAATAAGCGCTTCCTTAAGGTTCAGCCAGAGACTCATTCCTGCACGCTGCACCACAGAGCGCCACAGGAAATCCTTCCTGCCTGTTGCCATCAATCTGTTCAACTCTTCCCTCTGAGAATCAATCAGTCAATTGATTTATCCCTGGACAGTTTCAGACAAATTCACTGTTTACTGTTAATGGCATGTAAATAATAATAACTATGTATATAATGTTTATTTCTGACAGGGTATATTTTTTATATTTGAATATGGAGGTTATTTATATTTTTAGTATTATTATTTTATTTTTTTGTTTTTATTTTTTTATTATTATATTTGTATGTGTGGAATGGAGCACTGCAACATAACAGTTTTCCGCAGGGGATTCATAAAGTATTTCTGATTCTGAATCTGATTAGAGGACCTTTGTTGTCATGGTTACAATAATAACAATGCTTTTCACCCTGACCTCCTCTCCACCCAGACTCTGTCTCTCTTAATATTATGTCACCTAACTTCCTCAGTAGGATATTGTGACCCATAGTTACACTTTGTTGCTAGGTGACATCTAGTGGTCGTAGTAATGCTGACAGGAGCAAAGGGGAAAGTGCGGTGACGTAGTATAAAGAGAGACAAAGTCCACGTCAGGAGGAGGTTGTGGTGGATGGATGAATATGACACAGGAGGGCAGTGTGAAACCAGCAGTTTATATTGTAACCATGACAACAAAGACCGTGTAATGTTGAGGAAGTACTTATTTTAACCTAAAACACAATCTTTTCCTAAACTTAACCAAGCCATGACCGTTACTATAGTAACCATGACAACGAAGGTAGGTATGCCACTCTCAGTACATCCATCCATCCATCCATCCATCCATTAGCTATACCGCTTATCCTTATATGGTCGCTGGGGGCTGGAGCCAATCCAAGGTGACACTGTGCGAGGGCGGGGTTCACCTGGACAGGTCTGACATATAGAGACAAACAACCACTCACTCTCACATTCACACCTGTGGGCACTTTAGAATCACCAATTACCCTAATGTGTACGTCTTTATGGGAGGAAGCCGGAGTATGGCTCTTGGTACAGTCCGCATTTTTATTATTGTAACCATGACAACCAAGATCCGGTAAACCTGTCGCCAAAGGGCCATATCTGAGAGCAGAAAAAAAAACAACCTGTGTGGCTGTTCAGGTCGGAGGTGATGAAAACATGGTAGAAGTACAGAATCAATACATTTACATTTTCTTATTGTAATGTTAATGTGTGTGTGTGTGTGTGTGTGTGTGTGTGTGTGTGTGTGTGTGTGTGTGTGTGTGTGTGTTTATGGAAGTTGAGAGTTTGGTGGCGAAAAGAGAGAGAAAAGAAAGAAGGGGCATTAATAAAAAGAACAAATAAATAGAGAACTATAAAAAGAGAGTGGTGGTGGTGGTGAACAATCTTTGGTCAGGCCCTGGGGACAAAGAGGCATCGGGTGGAACCAGGAGGTCAGGACAGCTGGGTCAGGCCTGAGTTCTATTTATGTATTTTTCTCTCTTTTGGTTCAATTTAGTTTTGGTTGGATTGCTTCTCCCGCTCTCTCTTTTTCCTTTGTCCTTTCTTTCTTCGCTTTCTCCTGCTCTACCAACATGAAGACTGAAGTACTGCAGTCACTGCAATGTGGCTGAAATGGGAATAAAACAATAAGTAATGCAAATTCCTTAATACAGAATAATAAGAACAGTAACATTCTGTCACAGTCCACTGCAACAACGACCCAGATCTGTGTGAGTGAGACGGTGCAGCCGTGGACTGCAGTGAGTGCTGAATGTCAGTCAGCCTGTGTGGTGCAGGGTGGTGCTGATGGAGTAGCCTCAGTCTGCAGAGGAAAAGTCAGTTAAAGTTGATAATCTGTTGACTTGCATCTTGCAAATAAGTTTTAATGTGAAGCTATTGGAGCTTGATATCAGTGAATCAACATTATTAGAAGGGAACAGAGTTAGCAGGTTTCCAGAGTTGCTTAAGGATTTCAGCTGCAATGAGATTATGCAGCAACTTTGGAGGGAAGGTTTCAGGACTTCTTGTGAAGGCTGTTGTTTTGGACCCAGAAGCAGACACAGACACAGACACAGTTGGTATTTGTAGAGAATAGGTTGGATTTATTGCGCCAAAGGTGAAGTGGCGATGGGGCAGGCGGATGAGCAGGATGGAATGGCTGGGGGGAATGAGCTGAGGCGGCGTCAGTCGATGGCTCGACGAGAGGCTGGTACAACACACACACACACACACACACACAGAGACAGATGGTGGTTGGGCAGAGAAGACAGGAGGAGTCACAGCCAGAGCCGGGACACTTCTAATACAAACCAACATTGACTCTGGCAGAGAACAACAGGCTGAGCTACAACACTGGACCTGAGTCCACGTAGAGAAAGAGGACGGAGTTAGAACACCTGTTGACCGGAGAGAACCACACACACCACAGTTTTTCAGTCAAGTCAAACACACCTGTCCCAGCTCTCTCTCTCTCTCTCTCTCTCTCCCTCTCTGTATTGATTGTAATTGATAAAATGTAACTGCACTATTTGCCTGGATGTGGCTGTTTGTGTTGTCTTACTGTCGAGCTGTTCACACAGACACTCGGCGGCAGGGACAGTACACATCAGTAATCGGGGACCTGTTGTGTGTGTGTGATGTGGGCTTGTTTAAAGCCTGCAGAGGTCTGCTGTGGGTGTAGTATAAGTAGTAGTGTAAGTATGGAGTAATTAGCTTTAATTGGCAGCTTGATAAGGAATACTGCATGTAGGCTGTTTTTGTGCGCCATGAACAGGAGCCTGTGTATTTGATACATTCATCCACAGGTTGTGTTGTGATCTGACTGTAAACCTTTAAATATAATCTGTCATGTGTGAGGTGGATAGAAGAGGTTAAAAGTCATGTATGTACAGTATATGATATGTTCATTGTAATTTGAACATAACTCTGGGGTCTACATGTCCATCCTGTGTTTGAAGAAAAAGATCCAGCATCCTCTCTGGCTTTCTATGTGTGACAGTCACACTGTGACAGTTAATCACTGGTCCAAATACTATCATCAGCAATTAATCCTGGCACTCCCGTCCCCCTTCATTTTGCATTCATATTTATACCTTACCTTCTATTTGGAACCTTTTATTGCACTTCATACCAAGATTAAATGTTGCATTTGTTTCACACAGTTGCTTGTTTTAAACTTGGATATGAAAACACTTTTTTATTGCAAGAAAACACTATAGTATGATGACAACCCAACCAGTGGAGTATTTTGCATGCTGTATGTGTCGGGCTGCCATGGGTCAAGCTCCAGGGCTGCTTTGGTGTCCCAGTGGTTTTTTAAGGAAACAAAGAGAATATATATTTTTATGTGTAGCTCACATAACATGTAAAGTATGAAGTGTTTCCACTTTTGCTGCAATAAAAAAAGCTCCATGGTAACTGAACTTTACTACATCCTGGGTTTTAAAGAGGAAAGAAAACAGTTTTAAAGGGAGGAAACGGTTGATCATTTATATTTTTGCACGTACATCAGTGGCGCCTGTGGGTGCGGTTTAAGTGTTAACTTCAGCATGATTTTGTTACAGACCACATGGGTTTAAATCTGTCTTATCTGTCTGTTTCTCTCCCCCTCCTCCATTTCACAGTACTTTCAAGCAGTGGTGTGTGTTGACTTTATGGGCAGGCAGAACCAAACCATGACAGAAGCAGTTCAGCAAATCTCTCTTAAATTCAGGGCCTGTACTCTCTCATGATTTTGTGCTGCCTGTGTCTTTTCTCTCTCCTGCACCTTGCTGCTCTCTGCCTGAACATCTCCACCTTCCTGATCTCCTCACCGCCTGAACAACTATTAGGATTATGCCCTTGAACTGACACTGAATGTGCAGTTTATTTGACAATGACAGTACCCCTGCATGATCCTGTATTTTCATGCCTCAAATTGCTGTCTCAAACTTCTTAAACACACTGCAGATCCTGCACAAACAACCCTGCATGCTGATTAACAGAAAGGAAAATATATTAATATGAAAATTAAAAAGCAGAGCAGAATTAAAAAGCTTAGGTGTTATGTTACATGATCAACTGTAATTATGTAAAGGGAATAAATATGTCTGTGAAAGCTTTGATTGTAAAAGAAGTTATTAAAAGCTGCTCCACAATACACACTAATCCTCGTCACCACACACATTGACCAAGGTGATCAGTAAGACAACGTATACTGATTTGAGATGATAAATCAGTGAAATCTGCCTGTTTTACTCGTTACTGCTGCTTCCTAATGATTATGACGTTTAGTTTCCGCACACGTCTGCGCATGTGTATATACGTGCAAACGTCCAAAGAATGCTGCTCCTCTCTCTGCTTGACAAGCCTCAGTCTTTGTCAATGAGACACGGTCACACCCATGAAAATAACAGAAACTATAGGTGCAATAGCTGGAAGTCAAGCTAACTTCGGAGACAACACCCTGCTGCCACCACAAGAGGTCAGTAAATGACATGATGAATGCAAACAATCATCAAAACCTCTCCTGAGATCAGATGACTTCCACTTCTGTAGCGTTCTTATTGATGATCGATTTTTATGCCTCCGTGCTGGTGACAGTCAGACAGTCACTTGGACTCAAGGATGAACTAATTTCGATTTTGGAGGTCAAAGGTCAAGGTCACTGTGACCTCACAAAACATGTTGTCAGCCATAACTCACAAATTCAATTAACCCTGGAGTTAAACATGGTACAGTGGTGAACTCTTATAATCTACTGGAGCTCTGTTTAAACCTACATCACTACTTGTGACTGATTATAGTTGTCACTTGTAGTTGGACAACCAACAATAAATTTGTGACAGTAAAACTTCAGCTCACTGACACTGGGTAAAATGAACCCAGGGCAGGTCATTACTTAATTTGTCATGTGCTTGTTGCACGTTGGTTCATGCTTTTTTGATCCTCCGCATCAGCAACAGTCAGAGCTGGAGGCATTATGTTTTCAGATTGTCCGTCCGTCCCATTCTCATGAAGGCGATCTCAGTAACGCCTCGAGGAAACTTTCATTTGGACTGGATGGAGGACTAGGTGGCCATAACTCACAAATTCATACATTAATTATGACACAATTTAACTCAAATGTCTATGAGGATGAAAGTAAATGATGACATTTTATATCCAAAAGGTCAAAGGTCAACTTCACTGTGACATCATAAGGTTCTGCAGAAATACCTCTGGTCATTGTTCAGTGCTGTAACTCAGGCAGGAGAGATCGTATTTATTGGAACTTGGCTGGTTGGTGGAGGCAAAAAAAAACGCAAGGTTAGCTTTACAGCTCTCAAGTAATACAATTTAAATGCTCTCTTATGAGGCAGTATTGGGTAAGTATCTTGAGTGTTTTATCATGTTAAATTATTCTGTATTAATTTCCTGTAATTTTCAGTATTAAGATCAGTTGTTGTAGTCTATTAACTCTCTGAATCTGAGCGACTTTGGCTCATTTCCATTTATTTTCTCTCATTATTGAGCATTACCCCTGTCAAACACAGCAATACAATACTAATAAATAGGATTATTGTGCACATAATATATTATACATATTAAACAACGGATGGCTTTCTGTTTTAATCCAGCTACCACTAGACAATGTTAATAATTATGTTATGTACCATTAACTCAGTGTTACAGCCTGGCAGCCTGGAGATGACCCCCCACCCACCCAGC
>NW_019525240.1:1087142-1137932 GCF_002814215.2 Seriola lalandi dorsalis | reverse complement strand
CAGCCCCCACCACTCTCCTGTGTAATTGAACTATCCTGACAGGCTTCGGGGCTTCTGCCACAGCGCAGCCAACCTTCTGCAAACACGGCTCTTTTGTTGCCAGGATGTTCTGTCCACTGCCTGACGAGAACACATCCGCTCCCTGCGCCTCGTCTTCGCACATCTGAAGGGAAAAAGTCATTTGATTTATGCTCAGCTCGGCGCGCTGCTCTCCCAGCTTTTTATTTTTAGCTGTAATTTTTCTGTAGTCCAACTCCGGAGTGCTACTGCCCACATATTGATTGGCTGCTCAGCAAACCACAAGGGACTTGCACCAAGCAGATGAGCTGAGTTATGAAAAGAGATGCGGAGATGTAGATGGAGATGTATTCATGGGCAGCATTCACTGTCTGTCAGGAGCTGGAGAAGTATTGCATCCAAAACTGGTTTTTACAGCTTGACATTTAATAAAGTTGATTTTGAAGAGATAATTAGCTCCGCCAACAAGGTTATGTTTGCACAAAAAGTTCTGAACTGATTTGCTCCAAACCTGGCGGAGGGATGGGTCATAGTTCAGGGAAGAAGAACCCATTACAAGTTGGACCCGATCTGAATCGTTTACTATGAATTTGAATGTTTTCCTCTGAAGTCTGGCTTTGACACCGGCCTTGGCCGAAGTCTGCGCTCTCTGAGTGCCCTTCTAGTTTTAAATGAGCTCCTCTGAGCTTTTCTTTCATCCCGAGCCCCCAACCGTTGCCACATTACTAAAACTGCTATACGATCACAGTATCGCTTTCTTGTAACTAAACAGGCGCCTACCAAGGCAACCCGCCAGGGGCCCAAGTGAATGAGACCCAAGGCAGAGACCCACGAGAAGGCCCCGGCGTCCAGAGTTAGCGTTGATGACGACACTACCCGATCCCCTCCGTGCCGGCCCACCTTTCATGCAGCATCGGACACCACCCCTGCGGTGTTTGAATTGCCAGCATTAGCCAAAGCCGGGAAACAGAATTCTTCTACCTTCTGGTGCATGAGCATTACAACCGTTAACAGGATAATTAAAGCAAACAGGATACAACTGATTAGAAACTGGAGTACTACAGTAAAGAATCTGAAGCCACTGTATGTTATAATTACAGTATGTTATAACAGTCATTAACAATGTTTACTATTAAAAAAAAAAATGAATCATCACATGAAGAAAAACTAAATAACAAAAATAATAAAATGTAAATTTCAAAGTAAAACTCCTGGCAAAACACACTTGCAGTAGATCCCCCATTGTATTTTATATTATAGACCATAACGTCTTAGGAGATATGATTTGTGAGCAGAGTGACTATGATACTGTGAGTAGTCTGACCACATCAGCGCAGCAGTGTGTCAGTGCACTCATGTTAATGGATTGACATGTGGAGTGAAGGAGGATGACTCCCAGGAGGTGATGACAACCTGCAGGAGAACACACAGTACTCTGCGACTGCACCGAGCGCAACAGACTCTGTATGGTCATTGGTTAAAAGTGTTATTACACAGATGTTCCACTGTAACATTGGCCTCTGTCAACAATAATGTTCTCTGTGGCATTTTCCCTGATTTCCCTGATACCTGTGTGAACAGTCTTTGTATTATAGAAATACTAATGTTTTACACAGGACATCCTATTCTCAGGTGACTTTCCCCTGAGCAGCAGAGCCGACAATCAGAGGTTACATCACTAGTTTAAATGTATGAAATACTCAGTGAAAAAAGACTAAATCAGACCTCAGTTTCCCAAAGATTACTTTTGCAGCTTTAAACTTGACATAATATTTTAGGAAAAACACTTAATTTGTAAAAGGGAACTCTCACTTCACTTAATTCACACATTCTTATTTCTTATTTACACATTTTCTTCGTCCAATGACTTAAACAATGAGTGTTTTCTGTTGTGTGAAACTTGAGTCATGAGATTCATCTGGTTTGTCACCGAGCCAGAGATCAGCTGTCAGTCAGTTTTATGATGCGAATTCTCTGTTAATGCTGTTTTATTATCTTTGTGTCCTCAGCCTCAGTGGTTAACACAATGGTTACTGTTGCTCATCCTCCATAAGCCACACTAGAGTCCTTGGAAAGAGGCTGCTTACCTCCTCTGGCGTGTTCTGGGTGAGCGAGTGCGGGCACATCATTGGGGTTATCAAGTGGGCATCTCACTTCGCCGTGGCAACGCTACAGAGTGGAAATGGAAACAGTGATAAGTCATATCCAGACTCCTCTGGGCTTCACACGGCCTCCTGTCCCCCCCCCCCCTGTGAAATAGGAACTGTGGAAGCAAACCAGGACCAGAACACCAGCTCAGATAAAATCCAGTTTCATTTTATAAGTTAGAACATTCCCAAACAGGCTTTTTAATTGCACTTTATTGGACCGATGTGTTTCGGCTTGTGGCCATCATCAGGGTCATCACAGAAAAAATTGCAAGTAACTTTTGAACAGAGTAAGTGTGACACAGAAAAAAAATATAAAACAGCCAATCATATGTGAACACATATCTGCCACTGGGTCATTTACAAAGATCAGTGTCTCAGGCTGGTGGGGGCCCAGTGGTTGGGGACCGCTGCAATAGAGGACATGGGTGCCACCATGTTTAGCCCATAGCCTGGAGAAGTGCACCTAAAGGGAGGAAGTAAAGATTGTACAAAAGGGACCTTGCCCCAAAATGTGTCCATTTGATGTGGTTTAGGTCCACCACAAAAAGACTATGACTAATTTATAAAGTGTTATATATGTGAAAGATAATGAGATGCAACATAAAAATCATACATCATACAAAGGTCATCATAAAAACACATAAATACATCCAAACCACCGCAAATACAAACTTTTAAGATAAAAAATCCAAAATGCTTCCCTCTTCCTCCTGAGAGAATCTACATTAGCACCTCTTTGTCTGGCCTTATTATTCAAGGCCATAGACATGTATGGCCATACATGAAGCAGCTGTCAGAGGGAGGCAAATACTTAAATATATAAAGCTGCTGTGATGAAACATGCTAATAAAAATACTCTAATCTAAAAAAAGATGAGATGATATGATTAACTGAACTGATATAGACACGTTTTAATTAAATCAATTTGGTGTCATATTTTATTGTTTATTTCATAGTGTGAGTAATGTGGCTTGAGGCAGTATCTATTGCATTTGCTATATTAGGATCCTGTTCTTGTTCTGTATGACAAGTCCAAATAATGTGGTGCACTGTGGCTCCTAAGATGTTTCTACACAATCAGTGCAGACTGACCCCCCCCTCGGACTCATCAGGCCTGGGCTCCTGTCAAACAGCCACAATACTGAACTCTAAATGTGAGTTTTACACAGCTGATACAGACCAACACACGACAGCATGCCATGGGCTGATGTCAGGCTCCAGGCAAATTATTTTTATACTGCAGTATCGCTGCTGCACCTTCTCTTCTCTTGAAAGCTGTTCTCTAACTGCATCTTCCTCCGTCTTGTTTTATTTCTTTCTCATCATCATCTCTGTTTCCACGAGGGTCAGGGGGGTAGACAGCCGGTGCTCCCATAATCTAACCACTGAGTTGATGCTGAGGGAAAACTTTTCCTTCCTTTGCTGCTTGTATGTGTAATTGTGTATTACTGCGGGGTCTTAGCATCAGAAAGGTTAGAGGTTGCACCGGCTCATGATGGAATAAGAAAAGCTCTGACTACTGGTGACCTGTCGGCACAGGTTCCATGTGTCCACCAGTTATTACCAGTTTAACCCTGAAGTCAAACATGGTACGGTGGTGAACTCTTATAATCTACTGGACCTCTGTTTAGACCTACGTCACTACTTGTGACTGATTATAGTTGTAAAACTTCAGCTCGCTGACACGGCGTAAAATTAACCTGGGGGGGGGGGGGTCATTACTTAATTTGTCATGTGCTTGTGGTTCATTGGTTCATGCTTTTTTAATCCTCCGCATCGGCAACAGTCAGTTATGTTTTCAGATTGTCCGTCCATCCCATTCTCATGAAGGCGATCTCAGTAACGCCTCGAGGAAACTTTCATTTGGACTGGATGGAGGACTAGGTGGCCATAACTCACAAATTCATACATTAATTATGACACAATTTAACTCAAATGTCTATAAGGATGAAATGAAGTGATGGCATTTCATATCCAAAAGGTCAAAGGTCAACTTCACTGTGAAATCATAATGTTCTGTAGAAACACCTGTGGCTATTATTGAATGCTGTAACTCAGGAAGCAGAGACTGTGACCGTGTTTCCTGCTGGCTGGGTGGAGGAGGAAACAACCACGAGGAGGCCATTCTAGTTTTCTGTATTTTTCATTTTTATAAACACTGAGCAGTTTTTTCCTCAGTACACTTCACCTTCAAATATGAGAAACATATTATTCACTCCCTTGCACAGTTTGTGTGAGTGCAGCTGACCTGCAGCAGAGCCACCCCCCACCCCAAACTCCATTATCAGCCTACATGATTCTTACCTGTTCTTACCTGTAAGACATGTTTTCATGTGTTTGTTGTCAAAAGGTTACAGCACATCCTGGAACGTCGCACGCCGTCCTGCCTGGCGTCATGTTGAGCTGCATTTCCATCACCCGTCTCTACTTCCATCACAGTTTTGTGGTTTGCTCATTTTGAGACGGTTTTTATATTTGACAGCTGTTGCTCCTGTGTTGCTCTGATGCAGCTCAAAAAAAAAAATCTGTGAAGTGATTCGGCCGACAGACGCTGAGGAAAAAAAAAACAGGAATGGGAAAGTGCAGAAAACAGCCCACAGAGGACGAGCTTCCTCCTTGAGGGTCCGGGTGCAGTCCAGGTCGGGAGACAGGTTCCTGTCACCTGGTGGTCTCAGCCCCTTGTCCAAGGATCTGGAGCATGACCACCGTCAGGAGCAGCCATGTTTTTCTATACAACAACTCAAACCAAAGCAATCCCATCTCCACCTCTATCACCAGACCATAACAAACTAACAAAGCATACAGATACTGACTCCCCAGTACGCTTCTCCAACTCATAGATGGTCCCAACCCCCCCAAAATAAATAAATAAATACCTATCAATTTATTTATTTATTTCATACATTTTTTTCTCTCCCTAAATCAAAATATATATAAGTCATATATCTAAATCTATAGCAAGAACAAAAAGCTGTCTGTTCTCTGTAGTAATGTATGCCATCATGTTACGTTCAATCAATCAAAATTAGGTGAGATTAAAGTTGTCTGTAGAAAGGTCAGTGTGTGAAGCAGTGTGAGTGGAGCCATGTTGTTATGGTAAGTTTTGTCTTTATATTGCTTCACCAGTAAAAGAAAAGAGAAAAGAAAAAAAGACAGACTCTTAGTCTCCTGTTGACTGATGCAGAAAGCTCTAAATACTGTGAGTGACCATGTTCTCCATGTGTTAACCCTCCACCTCATACTACCACTACTCCACTGACACAACATTACAAAAGATGAACATTCAGCCTGGAGATTTTCCTGTTGCTGCAGATGCACAATAAGAAAAAACATTTGTCCGCATCTCTTCGCCATCTCCAGGAGAGTTCCGAGTCTAATAATATTCGTTCCTAACATTTTCCAGCTGCAGCACAGAGCCTGAGGCCACGGGGAAACAAACATGCTGGAGTGATTTTTTTCTCTGCTGCTTCTATCTCCGTTTTATTCTCACACACGGAGAGAAAAACAACAGCGTCGCACCAGAGGAGGCAGCGGACAGGACGAAGGGAGATGTTAGCTGCCCAGCGTGCAAACATCTGATTACAGCTTGACGTGTCTGTGCTGCACCTCCATCAAGTGCTATTGATTGAGTCATGAATGAAGCCAAATCAATGAGCGGAGACCTTCAGCAGGACTTGGTGTTAATAAATGTGTTGGAGCGGTGGGTGGCCGAGGCTCGGCTCTCTGCCGGTCACGTCCCTTTCTCTCGCAGCTCTTTGTGCTCCTGCTTTTTTATTCTACTTAACCTTCTCCCACCCGTGATCCGAGTATATGAGAGCGCGCGGGCGGGCGAGAGAAAAGAGAGGCTGTGTGTGTTCACAGTGTCACAGTGTGGGCGTTTTTCTCCTTAACCCAGAGTGAAAGAAATAAACAGTCAGAGACAGAAGACCTGTAATATCACCTTCTGACAGTTTCTGGAGTAGTTGTCTTGTAGAACAGACATATGATGTATTGTTAGAGCTCTGATAATGATGGAGATAACACACCGTGGCCCCGGTCCAGACGACTGTGTCTCACACTGTCAGGGACACAGAGTTTCTATCTTCTTATACAACTTAAACTCATACAAAGGTTAAAAGACTGGAGCGTGAAGTCTGTTCTCCACCAGGGTGTGATCAGCTTCACTATAAGGCCGTGTTTGTGGCGGCTGCAGAACGTCTTGGTTTTCATTTCGGCGCCCATGTTAACAGGTTAGAGTGAGACCAGCGCCTTGTGGCTGCATTGCATAATCTGGAGGTTCTGTGTGTTTTGCCTCAATATTATTATGTTTTGTTTTGTTTTATGTGAAGATGCTACTTTTATTGTGAAACCTGGGATCTTTTATTTTTTTAAATTGACTAAATGAGATATGTAATTCAAGTAATTCAGATTAAGACAACAGCACAAAATCCAGAATTTACTCGTCAGAATTAGTCGTAACTGCAGGTTAAATCGAAGGAAAAGGTCTCAAGTAGGCGAATGATTACTACCGGTGCAAGGGAGGAAGTCATGTCACATTATTATATAGAGTGACAAAATCCACAGAGGGAGGACGCCGGGTCGGATCGATGGGTCGACAAAACATCTGACTGACCACAGTCGTTCCCTAATCTTAACCACGTGTTCATTATTGTAACCATGACGATGAAGGTCTCTAACCTCAATGAAGTCATGAAACCATGACCTCGACCCAAAACCATAATCTTTCCCTCACTCCTAAACCGAACCACAGTGTTGTCGACATTGTCCGTCCTGCAGGGATCAGAATGTGTTGCTCTAGAGAGCTGAGACGAACATCACATTTATGTCCAGTTTAAAACTGAAAAGTTTTGAGAGTATTATGTGTTATGAATGTGTATTATTTTTGTACCATTCATGTGTGCAGGGGCTTTGTCAAGGCCTGGTGAAATGATTCATACGACTTTTACTTTGTGTGGTATTTGGCGATTGTATCACAGGCTCTGTAGTATGATACCAAAACATGTGATAAAGTATTGCACCTTATCCTCTGTGGTCATACTACATTGATTTAAATATACAGTATAAAAACACAAAATAAAACATGTAAATGTATTATTTGATTTAGGAACATTAAACTTCCTATCTTTGTCCAGTTTCTCTTTGTTGTGATGGTCTGCCCCGCCCTAATGTGTTTCACCTGTTGAAGTCTCTGGCACAATCTCAGTGCCCCCCCCCCTCACAGACTCACAGCCCTCAATGCACACTTTCTGTAAGTCTGCATTTCTGCAGACTTTGCCTGAGGGAATTACCCAAAGTTCATAGCGTTGGTACATTTAACACAGGGTTACTGTGGTTACCAGGGGATGCCCGGAAGCATTAAAAAAACGGTAAATAACGGCCATAAAACGGAAGAAATAATAAGAAAGAAGAAGAACGTTTAACGAGCACGAGCATGGGAGGAACAAACCTTAATGTTGTAGAGCCAGAGCTGTGTGTAGTTCTCTGTCCTATGATGACATGATGATAAATTCCAAGTCTGCTTTCACCAGATCTGATCCAACATTATTATTTTCTTTTCAAACCGGGAGTGGAGGAAGGGAATAAAGAATGGAAAATCAGAAGTCCCAAACCCACAATACTACACATGTTTCAGTGATATCACAGTGTCACAAAGTGCTGTCCCATTCCTCTTTATACAATTTGAGCCCTCGCAGTCTCTCACACTCACTCACTTACCAGGTGATGTCAATTAAGTCTGCGAGGGATCAGGGGATCGGGCCTCTGTCTTCCCCTCTGTTTTTTCCCCTTGGAAGTTTTCTTCATTTTCCCATTTTCCCATTTCCCTCGTGTCTGCAGCATTTGGATTCGCCTCTTCTTTGTTACTGGTCCTGTGAATCTTCCTGTTGGATCTCCAGTTTTGTGATCTGACTGCCTGTTGTGTTAACTGTGTTTGGGTCCACTCATCCAGACACTTGACAGGGAAGCGAGCAAGACAAACTTACTCATCAGATACCTTAGGACTTCAAACTGTGATCCTTCTCAATAAAATTCATAACAATAAATCCATCATGTCATTTAAGCAGCACATAAAACTAAAGAAAGACCAACATTAATTCACCAACCAGTTCAATACACTGTCTATATTTGCTAATTCTGTTACCCTCCACAATGTAGCCACATAAAGGAGGGAGAGGCCCTTCCTGTGAGTCAGCAACCTCCATTAAAAATATTTCTAATGGTTTTAATACATTATCCTGACTGAACGTTGACATATACAGTACTTGTCTGTGATAATCCATCAACATTTGTTCCTCTGATTGTATAAAGGTATAATGCAATTATTGGGTAATATATTTATACTTCATTGACCCAATGAATTTTATACTTCATTGGGAAAAAACACAATTTAGTTGAATTGTTTCCCATGCCTGTGAGTTGGTTACGTTACTGGATTATCTTTTTTTCGTGCTCCAGTTTCTCCACCTCAAGTTTGACTTTTGGTGTCAACTACAAGTGTCTTTTATACTCGATGTCAAGTTTTTTGTATTCAATGTTAAGTTTTTTGTACTCGACATCAAGTTCTAAAGTGCTCTTGTATAGAGTCCTCACACTGTCTGCTCCAACCCGAAACAAATGCCACATAATACAGTTGCTCTCACATATAAACATTGGAACTTTGCAAGGCTCAATTGAAGAAAGGTGCAAATGTTACATTGAGTACCCCGTTGCAATTAAGGCTAATTCATTAGCACTTCTGACCCTTTCGGATTTCCCTCTCCCTGCAAAATGAACATCATAGCAACTGATTCATTTTAGAGTGCACTTGAAGCTGTTATTAATCCCATGTGCTGCAGACCACCGTCATTAGTAAGTAAATAAAGCTAAATGAATTGGTCTCCACACCCTCACCTCCACCTTAGAAAATAAGAGTGGTTTACTTAAAGCATGATCAGCCACCACAGATGACATGTCAGTGTATATGACAAGTTGCTTTCTCTGTTCCCTCTGTATGGGCCAGTGTGTGTGTGGGTGGTGGCAGCAACACCAGTGTTTCCCCGTCAACTGTAGAGATGGTACATACATGTTATTCCAACACTGGTTAGTTTAATATAGCTGTATTTTAATAGCGACCTAGCAGTTCAATATTGACTCAATGACACATACCCTGTTCAAATGTGGCCTCTTGGGAGCTGCCACCCTCACCAGCGTCTGAGGAGACACCCCCTTCCACTCCTTCCATTAGGGGTGAGTGTACCCCTGTGTAGGAGGGGCCCCCTCTTGTCTTCTTCATGTTATTCTTTTTCCTGTTCGCTGCAACAGTGTCAAAGTCATTTCATTGTAGGATACTTTTGTACACTACAGATTTTATCCTACAAAAGAGCCTGAGTGAAGCACTACACCTTGTAGTTGTTGTTCTTAAGAAGATATTAAAGTAAGCGCACTCACCACTTTGAAATATGGTTTTTATGTTTATGTTATTTGCTGTCATGTCTGTTTGATCCCGCCGTGGTTGCAACTGAGTCAAGGTTGAAACTGTCATTCACACAATAAGAATACATCTGTGCAACACATGAATTTATTGGTATACATAAAGATCCACTTGTGCTCAAATGATGGGGCAACTCACGCATTATTCACACAGTCTGCAATTTCTCGCCAGTTGTCCCTCCTGCTTTTTGCAGCTGCAACAGTTTTGCTTTTCTCCTGTATGATGTGTTTATGTTTGTCGAAGATAATCATTTGCTTTTCCATTGTGAGGAAAGCGATTGTGCTAGTTGACTTGTCCACATTTTATGTGAACATGCTCATGGCAAAGTTGGATGGTGGGTCCAGGTGGGTGTCGCTTGGGGCATGGCTGAGAGTGGTGACAGCTTTGTTGTGACATCACAAAGTTCCAGAAGTCCTGACGGCTGGTTTTAAGGCTCAGTTTCTGAATACAGGCTGTGTGCACTTCTCTGTGGACTGAGGCTTTGATACTTTCACAGTATTAATATAGAACCTAGACCTGATCTATAATCACACTACACATGGACACAGACCTTTATACTATATGGACCTTTAAATGCATAAAAAAAACAAGTACATAGTTTTCTCCACCTCCAGAAGTGACTCTGTCCATCCTGCCATTAAAACTTTAAATGGCACCCATAGTACTCTGACTGATTCCTGCAAATACTTAGGAATTTGGTTTCAATCAATGTTCAAATTCATCACTTGATCCAAAATCAAACTAGGGTTTCTTGCATAAAGTTAAAGGACGTCTGTCTTTATCCAGATGTAAAACTGTTGTGAAGTCAAACCTCATGTCTGTCCTTGACTACAGTTACATTCTGTATTGTCATGCCGGGCCCATCGACACTCCAGCAGTTAAACCCTGTGTATCACTGTGTACTGCGCTTTATCACAAATGACAAATACCGTACTCATCATTGTTCTCTGTGTCACACCGTGGGTTGGACCTCACTACAGTCAGCAAGAAACAGTCATCTCATATTATTCATTTATGAAGCTCTACTGTTAACACTTCCACAAGACCTAACATCTCTTTTCCCATTTAAATCCAGTATCTATGGAGCATGATCCAGTGACTACGTAACCCCTGATATCACTGTTGTAAATGTTTTTCTTAATTCTTCTTTTAATTGACAGTCATCTGAGGTTTGACAAACAAATGAACAATGTTGTCAGGACTAGTTTTTTCCAGTTGCGTCTCCTGGCCAAAGTCAACATGTTTTTAAGCCGTCACGACCTTGAGAAAGCCGTCCATGCCCTCATAAATTCAAGGTTAGACTACTGCTACTGCTTAGACTCATGGCTTCCTGTCCTTTATAGAATTGATTTTGAACTTTTAATGTTTGTTTTTAAAGCTCTTAACAGCCTTGCCCCATCGTATTTATCTGAGCTTTTAACTGTCCGAAGTCCTGGTAGACCTCTGAGGTCAACAATTCAACTTTTGCTGGAAGTGCCCAGCTCAAAATACAAACACTGGGGCGACCGAGCCTTTTCCGTTGCTGCCTCCAGGCTATTTCTGACCTGGGCCTCTTCAAATCTAGGCTAAAAACCTACCTATTCAGCATGGCATTTAATACCCAGTAGTATGATAACACTTTTATCTTATTTTATCTTAATCGATTTTGTTGTATTTTATTGCTCTCATTGTTCTTTTATTATTATTTTTTTTAATTGTTTTCATTTATTTTTCTCTTTATTTATTACCTGTTGTAAAGCACTTTGGTACGCCCAAAGGATTGTTGTAAAGGGCTGTATAAATAAAGTACATTTACATTTACATTTACATTTTGTTTCTTGTGTTGTGTAGTTGTGTTGTCTTTGTTGTTGTTGATTGTCTCTTGTGACTGCTTCTTGTTCTCAGGTCTCTCTTGAAAAAGAGATTTTAATTTCAACTAGACTGAGTCTGATTAAATTTAAAAAAAAAAAACACTAATATGCAGCATGATACATCTATAGATGTAACATTGTTCCCATGTGTCCTGGAAAACCAAGAAAACAGTTGACCAGTTTTCCAATCATGGAAAACACATGTAAAATGAGAGAAGAAGAAGAAGAATGTAAGTTAAATTATCCTTTAAATGTATGAAAGTGGCAGTTGGCTGCTGTGGTAGTTTGTATTACCTTTATAGATGGACCTAATTACTTGTTTAAAGCTGTTGAAAAGTGGGTTAACATGTTTAGTTCAGTTTTTGCGATAAATTTGCCATAATTTCCTAACTAATTAAGCATGTAAGAGATGATTTAATAGAAGTATAGAATTATAGACTCCACTTATTTTAAATCAGACTTCCGCAGAAAGGAACATATTGGTATGTGGTGTCATTTTGTCCTGGAAAATGATGAGTGGGAATCCTGAATAAGGGAAAACATTGTAACATAACAGACTTTTTTCATTCCTTACATGAATCCGGGATAAAACAGAAACACTTAAACACCTAAAAATCTCAACTACCAAACTGTTTGTCAGTGTTTGCAGTGTTGAGCTGCAGCTGGGAGGTTCTTGTTCGTTGAGAGAACAGTCTGCCATCTCTCTGGTCAGTGCTGCAGACATGAGGTCTGGTGTGGATTGTTGTTGAACGGGCATGTGGACAGTTCAGATGGGGGATTTTTGTTTGTTGAATCTCCCTCTGAGGAAACAACAATAACCACAATAACACTGTTATTCTACATTTTTCCATTTGGGTTTTGTTACTAAAACCATGTAACATTAAATCATTTGTGTACCAAAGAGCAGAAGCTGTGAACAGTTTTGGATAAAGATATTTTGGCAGCACAGCAACACGAGTAACTGGAGCCACTAAATGTGGGTACTCTCAAAGAGAGTTCTTGTTCACCCAAAGGTCAGGACTCCCCGAGTGAGAGCGTGAGGTGGTGTATGGCAGCTCAACAGGTGAAACAGCAGAGATTTTGGGAAAACTGCTCAATGAATGCTGTAAATAGTCTGTGAACACCAGATCAAAACTGCTCAGAGCACCACAGACTGATCTTGGTGAGCTTTCTCTTTTATAGCCTTGATCATTTGCAGAAGATCAGCGACCAGTTGCACAAAAAACCATAAGTTTTCTACTTAAATGTGACATTTAAAGTTTAATTTCCCCTTAGCTGAGGGACTGACTTAAGGGTATTAAACAGAATCTCAGGTTTCCTTAGTTTAGTAAAATCATTAAGGCATTTACAGCAATGAAAGGAAACTGTAAAGAATTCATTCAAGAAGAGTGTTGAAGACGTCCATCCAAACAAATACGACAACTTGTCTGATCAGGCTAAAAAAAGAGCCACAAATTACAGGAAGGAATCAAACAAAACCAGTTCCAAAAAACGTTAATTTTTAACTGAAAGTTACCCTGACGCTTATGCTACTTCTAGTAACCGTCAATGTAGAAATAACTTGTCTAAGATATGAATAATATGAAATATGGTTGACAGTGAAATAAATCTCTGTACAGAAGACATAGGCAATCTAATTAAGATTTCATTGTTAGCCAATGTTAGCTAAGCAAACATGAAGCAGTCTATGACACAACTAACCTTCTTGTTTAAACTGTAAGCTAATGAGTTATAGGCTAAAAGCGGAGTTTAATTAATGACATTACTGTTGCATGACTGTAGTTAAACCACTAAAACCTTCTGTAGTGAGCCAGATGAGGAAACGAGGGAGGAAAGTGACGGTGCAAGCGCTGTATAAAATCCCCTGTCTATACAGGGAAGTGGTCTATTCCGAGCCTCCCCTACTAGTGGCAGAAATAGACTAACCATTTGTTTTCTATTTTCGGTTCAGTTTCCTGTTGGACCCAGAAGCAGAACACAAGACCAGTGGGTAGAAAAAAGTAGAGGATTTATTGTAATAGGTAGAAAGGTTGTAGAGATAGGTGTAGAGGTTGGGTGGCTGTTCAGAATCCTGGACTGTGGCTGAAGGCGGCCTGGGTTCAGAGCAGATGTGGCGTGGGGCAGCACGTGGACAGAGGGTGAGGGCTGGAGGGGTTCCTGGAGACACGGAGATACAAATTAAATGTTGGCTGGCACACCAAAAACACACCTGAATAGACTTCAGTACAAAGGTAGAGCGGCCGACAGAGTTGTTACCACTGAGCTGAACAATCTGGCGATGAGTGGACGGAGTGCCAGGCTTCTTATACTTGATGAGTTGATTGGAGGCAGGTGAGGTGGTGAAGCAGGAGCCAGGGAGAGGGAGTGAGCCACACCCACGCCACAAACAGACAGACAGACAGACAGACAGACGGACAGACAGACAGGGGAAACAAGCTTAACCGTGACACATAAGAGTACTCTTGAGTGTGTGTAGATTCTGTTTTTACCTAAGAACAAATCCCAAATAAGAAAAAATTGGTGATTGTCAGAATCCTCTTAAAAAGAAGAAATTTCTCCTTAAGAACGGTTGGTGAACGAAGCCCAAAGATACTAGAGGGGAGACACAGTCGAAAGGGAAGAAGCAGCAGAGAGTTAACATTAGTGAGGATGCAGTCGATGATGATGAAAACATCATTGAGCAAGCCGATGACCAGGCAGAGGCAGCGAGAGAGCATGACAGTCAATCTTTATTTGGGATTTGTTCTTAGGTAAAAACAGAATCTACACACACTCAAGAGTACTCTTATGTTCCTAACCCTAACCCTAACCCTTACCAACAGGTGAAGTTATGATCATGTGCCCCTGATGAAATGGATGGCTAGCTTAATGTAATCTGGATAAATGTACATTTATGACACCGTTATGAGCCATGACATAATCATATAAAGCCTTTTATTCATGTTTATAGGTAGTTGACTTCTAACAATCTGAATAGAACTGTGTATCACAAACGTAACCTGTAATTACTATGAAGAGAGGCTAGCTACTCATGTTATTATTGTTGTTCATTTTTTAATCAGAATAACTTATTGTACCTCTTGTTTCTTCCTAGATATATCCCATAGCCATATTTGGAAATAGCCTATATTATTTGTTTATAAAAAGACAGCGACAGTTGAATAAAGCTCTATTGGATATACTGGGAGGATGCTGTGTGGTGTTTCTAAACCTGATCACGCTTGTTCCCAGTTCATTTTTCATTCTGTACAATCAATGTACTCCTGCCAATTAAAGTAGTTCTCTCTTTTTAAGGAAAAGGACAACTGGTCTATTTGAAGAACAATGACTCACCTGACACATGTATATCCAGATACATGATGCATTAAATCAGGATTTTTGTGGAACTCAAAACACTCACTCTACCTTCATCTTCAGTGGTCTCATGCTGCTCGTCTTCATCGTCTGCTGTGACGTCGTTGGACAAGTCGAAAAGCACTACACATGTACGGATGATATTACAGTTGGCTTTACATGAAGCTCAGCAGGCAGAGGAAGCAGCCTTTTAACTGCCCGTTGACCCGCTCGATAACTGCTCCTGTCCCGTTGTAGGTCCCCTGTCGTGTGGAGAGACTATCAACTACTATTAATTACTTTTAATCCATTATAATTGAAGGTCAAGCATTCAGCTGAACAAGGTGGCCTGTATTACAATGTGGTTATTTAGACACTTGCCTGAGATCTGTTGGCAGGATATCTGAATGGAGCCATCAGCCATGAACAACACAAAGGGATGCCTGTTCTCATCTGGTATCAGAGCATCATGGGTGCTGCTGCCACGCCATTTTGCTACAACACTGATTATTTCATTTTCATGATTATAATTTCTCTTTTATAGAAGTTTTTATTGAATCAGTTTTAATGTTGTGTATTGTTGCCTGGTGTGGTAATCTGACTCTGGCCAACGAAAACAGGCTCGGTAGCCACATCAGTGGCCAGCTTACAGACCTCTGTAACAGGCATGTGGTCCGAAAGGCTATTTGTCTTCTGGAGAGCCAAGACCTCCCTCTTCAGACAGAGTCATACTTTGATCTTTGAACTAACTGGACATTGATTGAATGTTTAATCTCTTCTATTGACAAATTGATCTCATATTGAAAGGTCGCTTGGATCCTGATGTGGATCTTGACTCTTACCCTGCGAAACCTTCGGAAAGCCAGCAACTTTAAAGGAGTGCACCACTATTTCCTCTCATTTTTAGGGGAACTTCACCACAGTGTTCAGCAGATGTTAAGGGCGTTTGAAACTCAGTGAATGGCACGATACACTGTTGATCTGTGGACATGAAATACCTCAACCATAAACTGACTGGAAAGATTCTGTAGCATTAAACAGCAGAGCAGCCATTAATCACAAAGGAGCTGGAAGAGCACAGCAGTGGGTGATTGTTCTCCAGGTGGCAGAACACTCTTCTTGGGTTGTGTTCATTTTCTTCATTTATTGCCATAAACCTGAGCATGTTGCAGATAAGATCCCGTCAGAGGTACCTTTCATTTTATTACTTACTTTATTACTTTGGTCACTGAGGTCTTTTGTGCAACGGTTTGAGTATAAGACCAAGATAAGGAGAAAACTTTAAATACTGAAGTGAATATTTTATACCTTAAGGAGAAGGGTGTTTTGTGCAAACTTCTTTATTTTAAGGAAACCTTAATTTGGACTTTGTATTCAAATCTTGACTTAAGGTTTTGTGCAACTGGCCCCATGTATTATTGTGACAGAGAAAATATCAACTAAATTATTGCATCACAGGCCATCATGGACACAAAGCTGTTCATTGTGTTTAAAAGCCATTTTACCTTTGTATATTGAAATTGTTTGTATTAGTTACACTTTTTATGAGTATCTCAAAGAAAGCACACAAGTATTTTTCTTTGTTCTACTGCTCATGACTTTCAAATGCATTAAATTATTCCCTCTAATTTTCAGTTTGATAAGGATTTGACAGATAAGGAAAATAAACTGAAAAGGAATTGTAAAAAAAAATCCAACAGTTTACAAGGTATCTGTTCTCATCAAGTAAGATTTATATAGAAACAGCATTTTATTTTATGTCTCTCTCTCTTCTTCTTCTTCCTCTATCAGTTTCAAATATTAAAGATGTGAACTTTTAAGTGAAAGAAAATTTTATTTTGTCCAACTGTAGTATTGTGTATGTCTGTATATATGTCTGTAACATCTATGGTAAATCTTTCGTATTTACTTCACTAATAAAAGAAAAGAAAAAGAAAAGAAACAGCATTGTAAATGCAGTTTGAGCTACAAGTACAATAAGAGAATCAGGCTGAGTGTAAATGACTGAGTGTGCAATATTTGATTCTTTCATTGTTCTAGACAAACCTGGGTTTGAACAGTAAATGTGTTGCTCCAAAGTTTATGTTACATAATAGTTTAATACATGGTGCAAAATGTACCTGCAAACCCATGTCATTTATTCTTTTCTTTGAGTTTCATTTGCAGAAGTTATTCAGTGTCTTGATTTTAAAAAAAAGTTACTTAAAAAAACATTTGAATGGATTAGAGCTCCTAAATGGTAAAATAAACAACAGTTGCCAGCTCTGAACTGATGGGTTTTTTTTGGTTTTATTACCAGTATCCAAGTTTCCGTTCAGTCCTGAATCTATAGAGGAAAAAAAGACATAAAATGGGGCAATATTTATTATTAAATAGAAACATCTTACAAAATACACACTTAAATAACACTTGTTTGTGCGTAGTATACGTGTATAAACTAATATAAAAATCGTATTAGCATTATAATCACATATATTTCATGTAAAAATGTAATATGTATGTATTAATAGTGTAATATTTTATGGATATGAATCGTTAGGTTTAATTACCTCGAATTAATGCTATATAAAAATACAATCAGCTGATTAAAACCCTGCGCCCTGTAATTCTGCCCTGATCAGTGAGGTGGAGCTTCCGTGTCAATAATGTGTGAAATAATGTGGTTAATCTGGAAATATACTCATCACCAGGTCAAACCTATCGAGAGGAGGCACATCTTGTTCTGACCTTTAATCCTGACATTCTTATTTCAGTCATAAAATTCTACCCACAAATCTGTTTAATAAAAAAGAGACTGTGACAGCTCATTTTCACAGGATGAGATTCTTATTGAGTCAGTCTGTTAAAAAAATATTTCTAATTTTTGTGCAACCTGAGCAGATGAGTTTGGCAGCACATTAATATTCTCTCTTCAAATGTTTTCATTCATGCCCATGAATAAATAATAAAATCGACTCAATCACAAATTCACTTCCTTCCATTTAATTCTGCAGCGCACTATCAGAAATAATAAAATCAGATGCAGACTGCCTCCCTCTAATGCTTCATGATCAGATAATATAAAAAAATCTCTATCAGTTCACATTGCTAAGAGGGGGAAGGGTCCCATTGCAATCACAATGGTCATTAATTCTTGAACATTGTATTTTTAATTGTCTCACTCACACTGTCTAATGGCACATAAATTGTGTCCACTCCCAGCTGAAGCTGTCCATAGTTCTGAAACGTATCTTATCGTCTCAAGAATTATCAATAGCCAGTGTTTTCAAAATACAAACCAGTTCCATGTGTCTGCTATTAAATGGTGTAGGTGTTACCTCTGCAACACTAACACAACATGTCTGTGGTTTCATCTCAAACACAAGGAGTGAAATGTTCCAATTCAACTCATAGTCCAGGTTAGTTGTTACATTATGATATAAGGATTATGACAAAGACTTGATATTGAAGGTTTTTAATTCAACACTTAACGTGTACGTGTGTGTGTGTGTGTGTGTGTGCCAAGTATGTTAGTTGCTGTACGTCAATGATAATACATTTGAACATAATAGAACTGAACAAAATCTGCCAATGTTCACTAGTGTCAACAATTCAACATTTGTGTGCGTCTGTGTCCGTGCATTTTTGTTACAACTAACCCAGACTCTTGTAGCCATGAACTAGCTTAACTTAAAGCTAACAGCTAAAACATTAGCACTGACACTAACCCTAAACTAAACTACAGAGCAGACTGTGCTGTTACAAAATAAATTCAGTAAAAAAAAAAATACTTCCTTTCCTTTACATTTGTTTTTTTGGTATAGAGTGAATCAGGTGATTCAGAAGTTGTTCCTGATTGCAGAAACCTGAAGTGTTATAAACGAGGCTCATGTTGCAACCATCCCAGGTCTCCCCTACCATCATAATAATAATAATAATAACTTTATTTATTTAGCACCTTTGAAAACAGAGTTTATATGTTATTTATGAAGGACGAGGATGGGATCAGGCAGGCTTGTGATAGGCGGCCGGGACCAGCTTCGCAACAGGGGAGGGACCAGCCGAAAACAAGGAACATCCGGGCACAGTTGACGAGGAGGAAATCCATTTCTGGAGCAGTGGATGACAGGTTGTCCCTGCCTTGCTTCAAAAAAGGAAAGACTGCAGCATACAACATAACAACAACAACAACAAGAGCTGTACCCAGAGCCCATAACAGTAGGCTACACCTCACAGTAACATATTGAGTGAGATGGTGCATGCCTCCACATACTCCTGAACCTCTCGCTCCATGGAGGGCCACCAAAACCTCTGAGAAATGGCATGCATAGTTCTTTTGACTCCCGGATGGCAGGTGAGTAGTGAGGTGTGAGCCCAACGGATCACCTGTGGACGCATATCGACAGGGACAAACAAGCGATTCGCTGGACAACCACTAGGTGTTGGATTCTCACCATTAGCTCGCCTCACCTCAGATTCTATTTGCCAAGTCACCGCTCCTACCACACGGTTCAGTGGTAGGATGGGCTCACGTTTCTTGGCAGTAGGCTCGGGGTCAGACAGACGGGACAAGGCGTCGGGCTTGGTGTTCTGCGACCCCGGCCTGTAAGACAACACAAAATCAAAACAGTTAAAAAAAACAATGTCCACCTGGCTTGACGTGAGTTCAGTCTTCTGGCTTTGCGAATCTATTCAAGATTTTTGTGATCAGTCCATACAATGAACGGATGCTGCGAACCCTCTAACCAGTGTCTCCACTCCTCTAGAGCAATTTTGACTGCCAACAACTCACGGTTCCCAACATCTTAGTTCCTCTCAGCCGGCGAAAGCTTCCTTGGCAGAAAGGCATAGGGATGAAGCTTGTTGTCCTTATTGGAGCGCTGGGAGAGTACCGCTCCCATCCCGTTATTGGAGGCGTCCACCTCCACCACAAATTGCCGGCTGGGATCAGGAACCGTGAGGATGGGGGCAGTAGTGAACCGTGCCTTGAGTTGCTGGAAGACCTCCTCAGCTTGAGAGGACCACAGGAATGGAGTTAGTGGAGATGTGAGTGCATGGAGAGGTGCAGCTATGGCACTGAAGCTTCTGATAAACCGTCTGTAAAAGTTAGCAAAGGCTAAGAATTGCTGAACCTTTTTACGGCTATCAGGTGTAGGCCACTGAACCATAGCGCTAACTTTCCGGGTCCATTTGCATCTTTCCAGGGGCTATGATGAAGCCAAGGAAAGACACCGTGTGGGCATGAAACTCACTCTTTTCAGCTTTAACATACAATTGGTTCTCCAGCAACCGCTGAACCTGACGTACATGGCAAATGTGATCAGCCCCTGAGGCAATGAGTACCCCAAGACCAACTGTGGTGTCATGATGCTTTACCTTAATCTCTGTTAAGGCTCGAGGAGGGAACTCAGCGGAGGAGAAACGGCTCACCAGTACCCTCCCATCTACTGGCGAGTCCGCTCTTTTGCTGGACACGCTGCAAGGAGATGACCTTGCTGCCCGCAATAGAAGCACATGCCTTCCTGCAGACGACGACGACGCTCCTCTGTGGACAATTCTGCTCGTCCCAGCTGCATGGGCTCCTCCACCTCCTCGGAGGAGGCCTTCCTCCAGGTCTCTGAGTAGCTTCTTCAGCAGCAGACTTTTACATCCTCACTGTAAGAAGGAGAGGTTCCGCAGGTCCTTCATTCCTGCAGCTGTCAGACTCCACAACTCCTGCTCCTCCGGACCATGTGCAAACTTGCACTTTTTCATGTACATATCGTGTGTATTGTGTATATTGTATTTATTCGTGTATATTTGGTATATTTTTGTTGTATATTTCCATAGATGTTTTATTCTATAGATGTTTATTTTCTGCTGTGGTAAATGAATTTCCCAGTTATGGGATAAATAAAGTTAATCTAATCTAACAAAGGACTGAAGAAATCAAACTGTGATGTTACAATGAACTGACAACATCCACTTGTGATGTCATAAAGGACTGGAAAAATCCAACTTTAAATTTCACAGTGACCTGCCCAAATCCAATTACTATGTCACAAAGGACTGAAAAAATCCACTTGTGATGTAACAAAGGACTGAAAAAATCAAACTGTAATGTTATAATGAACCGACAACACCCACTTTTGATGTCACAATGTACTCACCACATTCAATTGTGATGTTAAAATGGACTGACCACATCCAATTGTTATGTCACAAAGGAATGATTACATCCACCTGTGATTTCATAATGAACTGACCACATTCAATTGTGATGTCACAATAGACTGAATACATCAAAATGTGATGTCACAAAGGACAGAAGAAATCTAACTGTGATGTATAATGAACTGACAACATCCACTTGTGATGTCACAATAAACTGAATACATCCGATCGTGATGTCACCATGGACTGACCAAATACACTTGTGGTGTCACAATGGACTGAAAAAATACAAGTTTGATGTTACACTGGACTGACCACATCTACTTGTGATGTCACAATGGACTGACCACATCCACTTGTGAAGACACAGTGGATTACCTAAATCCAATTGTGATGTAAAAATGTACTCACCACGTAAGATTGTCATGTCCGAAGGACTGACTACATCCACTTGTGATGTCACATTGGACTGAAAAAATCCAATTTTGATGTCAAAAAGGACTGAAAAAAATCCAATTGTGATGTAACAATCTAATTTCACTGCGCTGCAGAACAGAGAGGTTCAGGAGAGGTTCAGGTTCAGTTGTTCCCACTGCCCTCAGGCTATACAACACCTCAGCCAAAGGATGTGGACTAATGTAATTAGTATTGTTTATTTATTATTAACTGTTTTGATTAAAATGATTAATATTAGTATTATTATTATCAACAATGAGCTAATGAACACAGGAATTTCCCCTAGGGGATAAATAAGTATCTCTGTATCTATCTATCTATCTATCTATCTATCTATCTATCTACAATGTATTCACCACATTTACTTGTGATGTCACAATGGACTAAACACATCCACTTGTCATGTCACAGTGGACTGACCACATCAAATTGTGATGTCACAATGAACTGACTACATCCAATTGTGATGTCACAATGTACTGACCACTTCAAATTGTGATGGCACAATTGTCTGACTTCATCCAACTGTGATGCCACAATGGACCGAAAAAAAACCTATTGTAATTTAACAATGGTTTAACCACATCCAACTGTGATGTTATGTCACATTCAAGAGGCCAGAACTGTGTTTTGTGAGGTCACCTTCACTTTTGACTTATGACCACCAAAATGTAATCAATTAATCCGGTCCAACTGGACATTTGTCCCAAATTTTTAAGAAATTTCCTCAAGTTGTTACTGAGAAACTGTGTTCATGTGTACGTGACAACCCAAAAACATAATGCCTCTGTCTGTTGCCGGCACGGAGTCATGAAAATCAATGAGGCGATGTCAAAATATGATGAACATAGTTGACTTTGAAGTTCAGTTCAGTTTTTAAATGTGCATGGGTAATTTGAATATGTTTATGGTCAAGGGTGTCTGCAGCCAAAGTGGGCATGTTTGAACCTGTGTTTCTTTATTAACTGATATCTTGTAGTTTCTTCTGAAGCACCATATCTTTAAGCTTCCTCATTCATGTTACTGAAAATGAAATAAACAACACAACTACACACAAAAAATTACTATCCCATATATTAGTTCTATTTATGAGTTGCTATTTTGATGTCTCCCACATTACTGTTAATCTTTAAGATAAACTTTAGCCCCTCATTATAATGTTAAATGCTTAAACTAATCATTAAATGGTAAAACGGCCATCGTAATTAACACTAATAAAGAGCCAAAGATAAATGTGGACTGTGCTGTGATAACACACTCACCACACTTAGGTTTAGAAAATAGTTAGAACTAGATAATATAGAACGAGGTCACTTTTAATTTTACAGTTCTGTATAAATTAGAACATGACAATGATAGATCAGTCAGTAAGCCAAACTCTGGTAAAAAAGACTTTTAATATTTATTTATTAAGATTTGGGTGTTTTGGTGCGTTCTCAGATACTGCACCCCCAACTGTACAGATTTACTGTATTCAACACTATTCTGCATTCATGTGGTTTATGTATGACAGACCCTGGTACTCAAATATTGAGATTTATGATTGATACAATTTGTATTCATAAAGATACCGAAGAAAATTACTGTTTGACACAGTGTAAAATATTAACCATATCAGGAGTTTAAAGGACTTCATTAGTTACAGCTTTCTTTAATTTAACTTTATCTCCTGCCCTCTGCACCTCATCTACCGAGATTTCACTGTTCAACATATGGTTTGGACACTGTATCACTCACCCCATTTTCAGTCTCATGTTTTAATGTACGGATTTAATTTACAAATTGATCATTCAATAGGAGAGGGCCATTAGAGTAAGATAAAATCCTTCTTTAAAATCTGTTCAGTTTCAAATGAAGATTCACTATTTTCCATTAAGATTGGCATCACAAACCACTGTTCACTGTCTACCAGAGCTTCCAACATAGACGCTAATCTAAGGGTGCTGTCATCACATAGGGTGAAACAGGGAACCCAGGTTCACTCCACCACTAGCTTTAGTAACATGGTTATCCATATTGGCACCAATAGTGTTAAGTAGTCAGAAGTAAGAGAACCTCATCAGGACATTTGAGTTTGCAAGGAAGATGAGTCGGCATCGATTCATTGTCTCTGGTATCTTACAGATGCAGGTTTACTTCTGAACCACTGGCTGACTCGTCACTGTAGTGTGCAGGGGTTTGGTTTTGTGGATAACTGGCCTTCATCTCAGGTCACCTAAGACCTGCTGAAAGCATATGACCTTCGTCCCACTGGAACAGGTGCTGCTATTTCATCTGGGAATATAGACAGGTGTTTACATCAGGTTAGACAATAGGTGCTTGGCAGGTCGCAGGTGATTAAAGAGCCTGTTAGGTTTATAGGTAGCAGAGAAATCCTCAGACTGCAGACTATCAGAATAATAGCCAGGTCAATATCACCCTGTATTACTCACAAGCTCCCTAAATCTCCAATGGAGTCAACTACTTTTTTGTACCCAATTTATGAATTTCCCTCCAAAAGCTTTTAAAAACAATAACAATGATCCACATTATACTGTGTTTTCTGGCCATTTTCCCACTGACCTATGTCCCAAAGCAGAACCTTACCACACATAACAGGAGAAGTAAAACTACTACTGCTTCCACTGGTTTCTCTCCCGTTCAATTGTTGTATAGTTATGAAGTAAGCGGCCCCCTCTCTATATCAGGGGAGACATGGGAGGATGACCAGGGAGGTCTGTTAATATGATCCCTTATGTTCTCCAAATGTGAAATCAACTGGAAAAGATGTGGTGAAGGACCAACAGCATCAGAAGGTTTGCGTCATTGAGTGTTACCCCTTTTCACAGACAGAGAAACAACTCAGGTCATTTCTGGGTATGGCAGGATTTTATCATTTCTCTGCCAGGGCAGTTCATTTAACAAACTGGACTGAATCCAGAACCACGACCAGCAGACATAAGCAGCCTTTCAAGACACTCATTCAACATTCACTCAGTAAGATCCAGTCTTGTACATGTAAAAAAAAACACTATCCTTCAAACTGATGCTTCATGGAGGGGTCTGGGGTCTGTTGTCCTACAGGGACTTCCTAAAGAGTGGCACCCAGTAGTCTTCATCCATAAAGCCGTAAACTATTCTGGAGGGAGGTCCAGGACTCAACAGTTGAGAAAGAGTCACAAAATCAAATGGGCACTAGATTGCTTCAGATACTGCCTCTTGGGATGATAGTTCATGCTGGACATGGACCACAAGGCTCACCAGTGTCAGGTCTTAATTCCTCCACCCACTGTAGAACCAATGTATGATGACCACAATAATTTCTGCTGTAATAACTGACATGGTATTATTTTACCATAATAACACTCATTGATGATATATATATATATATATATGTGTATGTATGTACATACATACATATCTCTATCTCTCTATCTCTGGCCCAGGGAATAGCCAGGGAGCAACATTACTAACAGGAGTATTGGAGATAAAACAAATAATTTCCAGCCTATATTCCTCTGATTTATCCTTCATCACCCAGCCAAAGCCATTACCTTGAAATTCCCACCAATCCTGAATCACACTCTTGGTTGAGTTTTCACCACGCATTTCTTTTTTCTTAGATGTAAAGGTACTTCTCCTAATTCTTCCTGGATTGCCTTAATCAGCATTGACCTGAGCATATCTCAGTGCTCCATTTAACACTGTTTTTTGTCTTCCCCCTCATACACAAAGGAGCCATAATCTACTGATGACCTCATCACAGCCTTATATTCATCAATGTCTGTTTTGTCTACTCCCTATTCTTGCCCAATTACCACTTATAGTTAAATACTTTTTCCATGGTTTGTCCATATACCTTCCAGCTCTCTCTATGTATCCCTTTCCTCCATGTAAAGAGAATGGAATAAGCCCCAATTATATGAACACTGTTCTATTTTTTTCTATTGCTTCCTTGATCTTACCCAATACACTTGGAGAATCTTATCCCCTCGCCCAGATGACCTCATCTTCTGCATAAAGAGCCGACCTGATCCTTCTGTCAAGATTCATAAAAATATCATTAATCATAATATTGAATAAACCTGGACTAATGACACTACTTGGTAGAATTCCACTAACAATTTGAAATTCATCAGATGCCACTTTCACTCAAATCTTCGTTCAGATAGAAAATCTAATACCTAATTATAGAAACTCCAATTCCATTCTTGTTCATCTTAATTAAAAACCTTCCCTCCACATAGAATCATAAGCCCTTTTGATATCAAAGAAAACAATAGTCATCAATTCTTTCATTTTAAACGTTTTCTATGTCTCATTATTCACTTTTACTACAGTCCCCATTGTTGATCGTCCTTTGTTGTAGGTATGGTGCAAACAATCCCCTATGAAAGGAAGAAAGAAATTACGTCTTCTGAGCAATATCCTCTCCATCCATTCACGTACAGTAGATTAGAGGTTACGGCTATGGGTCTATACTTACCAGCGTTATTCAGATCCTCTCCAACTTCATTAAAAGGTAATATTCGTGCTACAGTCAAGGTGTTTTCCTCAGCATTGCCCATACTCAGCTTCACGTTTTTGCTCACCTTTGCCTCCATTTACATTTTTGGGCTGTATGGCACATTCTTTCACATTTAAAACAGAATGTACTCTCTCACCTTATAATTTAACCCGCCTATTTTTATGCCTCTGTGCCATCAACAGTCAGAGTAGGAGGCATATCGTTTTCAGGTTGCCTGTCCATATGTCGGGCTGTCTCATTCTTGTGGACATAATATCTCAGTAATGCCTTGATGGAACTTCTTCAAATTTGGTACAAACATTCACTAGTACTCAAGGATGAACTGATTAGATTTTGGTGGTCAAAGGTCAAAGATCAAGCTCACGGTTACCTCATAAAATGCTTATTAGCCATTACTCAAGACTTCACACTACAGTTATGACAAAATTTCACACAAATGGTTAAAGTTTTATATGACTCTGGATAAACAGGGATGTAACCTGAAACTAGTCTGAGTGGAGGAGGCAGACAAACACGAGAAGTCATCATCTTCTCAAATACAGGTAGTAGAGCTATCACTTCACATGCAAAATTTGAACATCCGTTAGTACCTGAAAAAAGACAAAAAACATTTGAACTTTAATGACGTGTTCAAATTCGTCCATTTCTAGCCTATAAGCACAACAGACCATTTGAAGTAGTTTGCCTTGTGATCCAACAGAGGGTGCTCTAAAACGTGTTATTTGAACTTCATTTTCAGAAAAAGTGACAGCCCTAAGAAGTAAACACTGTTTTTATTATCCTGGAGGCTTTTGGCCTATATCACCCTTCCTCCTCATTCCTCTTTCTTCACATCTTCCATGGACATTTCAAGTGGTACATTTGAAATCATTTCTCTCAACTTTTATGCCTTTCCTGGTACGTGGGTAGCTTTGATGGTGTAATCTTTCTACCATCAAAGCTACCCAGTTTCAGTATCTTCTCCTACTGTTTCTTATGCTTTAATTAGAGTACCTTTATTACTTAGTAGTTTAGCACTTTATTTTTTCAGATTTCCTTCTCCATTGCTTCAGTCACACCTGAACTGGATGAAAGTAGCCTTTATCATTTCTAAACAAGTGTAATAATAACTGTACATTTTTCCAGTTTATCAAACTTATCACTGCTCTCTTTAGTAGTAGCCCCATCAAGCTACATATTCACCCACTGAATTTGAGTTATTATCTGGGTTGTATACCCCTTTTGTTTCTAATGGTGTGGTCAGCCAGTATATATATATATATATAACCTATATATTCTCCCTCCTGTCTCATATAGTTTAGTCATTTAGTTGAGTCAACGTCTCGTTCTGTTAGCAGTAGTTTTGAGTAGAGTTCAGTTTGGTTGGCTTTTTTTTAAGGGCAGAATTATGAACGTCCATTTGTTAACATTACAAGTGACTACTAACAGGAAGTGCTCAGCATTTACTGGTTGGGCAAGTTCTCCATTACCTTCCTTCCTGGCTGGTGTTTTTCTTAACAGCTGTTCTTAATGTAATTTCGCAGATATCACCCTTTCTGGAAACAGCCGTTGCTCTTAAGTTTTCATTTTCTTTGGCGCACAGCCACTTTTTTAACCTTCACCAACCCCAGCTGGCGTCCTCTCACCCAGATACATTCTGCAGAACCTGGGTCACGCAAAAAGTCTTTCACTTTAGCCCTCAAATCCTCCTTGACCTATTGTGATAACCCCAATAATATCAGTGAGACTTTTTTCAGCTATTTTTAGATCAGTTTTTTCCCTTCTAGACCTCATGATGCCACTTCATGCTCCAGATGAAAGCACATTTCTATTTGCTGTTTTTTCCAGCACTGTTTTCAAGGCACGTTGGTTCTCTGAGATCAACTTCTCCAGCGGTCCATGTAGACTATCCATTTTGTTAACTTATTTTCCCATAGTTGTGGCTCAGGAGTTACAGTGGGTCGCCACTAATCAGAACGTCTGTGGTTTGATCCCCGGCTCTTCCAGTCCATGTCATCAGGCAAGATATTGAACCCCAAATTGCCTCTTAAGGCTGTTCCATCAGTGTATGAGTGCATGTATGAATATGTGACTGAATGGGTGAATGTGGCAAGTATTGTAAAGCACTTTGAGTGGTCTCAAAGACGAGAAAAGTGCCAAATAAGTGTCTATTTTTGCACTAAGCAGCTTCGGTTCATTTATTTATGCAGAATCCCTGCTGCTCTCAGTCTTTTGACTCATTTCTAAGTGTTGCAGATTGATTCTGTTTGAATGCACGCTTGTTTTCATATTTGCTTATTTTACAAGGAGAAATCAGGTAAAACAAAGCTGAAGCTTTTCCAGGCAACAATGAAGTCGCCGCCGTGATCAGTCCAACCATCCTCACATCTTTCTCTCCAGAACTTTTTGACAGCGCTCTTTTGTTTCTGTTCCATTTTTTATTTGCCAGCCTCCTTACTTGTCAAGCCAACATCTGCTTTGAAAGAAAATCAAAGACCGGTTAAAGCCTAACTCAAATCTCCCTCTTCACCTTTGTTCCAGAACATCTGATATACCAGATTTCATGGACGCCTATCGACTCGGGTGAATGAGATATTAAAAACAATGAAGGGCAAAGAGAAATGTCTTTAAAAAGATGTATATGTATTATATTGGACATTAACACTGGTTGTTCAAATCTCCCCTTGAGTCAAACTCTGATATAGTGTCTTTGTTCAGATAATATAAGGAAGAGGAGTCTAATTTTAGCAAACAGGAATCTTGAGATGCACTCTATCTGTCAGGGCATTATCCCAAAGAGCTGACAAGACAGTATTGTTACCCGACTGTGTCTCAAGACGGAGTTTTTGCATGTTTTAACATTAATGAAATAGGTGGAGGGATACAGATCCTCAAAAGTGTCACTTCAGGCAAAAAAGCCGATTTACTCCCTCTGGCTCATAATGCTTCCTTTTCTTTCTGGAGGAAGTTCACCTTCAAATCTGATCTGCTGCTGCAGCACATTTGACAATTAAAAGAATGGGATTTGGAGAACAATAGGTGGCGGCAGACAAAGAGAGGGTAGAGGTGTGTGTGTGTGTGTGGGGGGGGGGGGGGGGGGGGGGTAATTAAAGCATATATTTCTCCTCATCACTGTGAAATGAAGAACATGAGCGGGTATTCTCACCAAAAACGAAAGGGTTTTAATTGTTGTCAGATTTGCTGTAATGTTTTAAGCCATGCAGACATATTGAATTACTGGGAGGAAGGCGGGGCTGTGCTCCAGCCTGCCAGCATTCACGTTCATGAACAAGGCCATAAAACTACAACCACCATTCAAGCTACTTTATGACCCTAATAAAACATGTATTTATTGTAGCAGAAGTGCAGGGGAACGAGGCCCTGCTTCAGTCCGAGCTGCTGAAATCTTTTAATTATGTGCTCTCTAATTTGTGCCTCATTAAATATACAGCTCGGTGTCATGGCCATGAACTGTGATATTCTAGGGGGGGCTGAGAGCAACATTTGATTTTACAAAGGGAATCAAACCTCATTAGAAGGTCTGTGATGCACACACAGCCATGTAATCTGTATGCATTTTCAGAATTAAATTAGTTAAGAGGGCAATTAAACATAAGAATGCCTTTGTTGAATTTAAGTGAAGCGTGAGCTTGTTTTCTTGACCACTGATTCTGGGTCACTTCAGGGGTTGGTGCCAAAAAGTTTATGTGAGGGAGCTGTACCAACAAATGCTTTGAAAATGAATCTTAGAATCTCCAGAAAGATTTAGGGATGGTATGAATGACAGTATGCAAGCTGGATGAGCTGGACAATGTTTCCACTCTGCTCTGCTGCCTATCCTTTATTCTTGGACCTTTAAACAAAACTAAAGCCCCATATTCCACTGATTGAACAGGCTCCAATGTTTAATTAATTACAAAGTGTGGGAGCCAAAAATTGTAATCTTGCTAATTAGATTATAAAATACTATGAGTGTAAATTACTGAGGGTGGCGCTGAAGGAAAGCACATAAGGGTTTGTTCTGTAGGGAATGTGAAAGTGGTCATACAAAATCACATCAACCTGACCTTTCAGTGCACAAGCAACTTTAGACTTGATGATGGAACAGCAGGAAAGATGGGTGGGGGGGTGGGGGGCTGTTACTGAAATGATTACTGGATAAATGTTTTTTTACACTTACTGTCCAGTAGATTGTTCACCCAATGAAAGTCTGTTCATGGACCTTTGATACAGATTATTTTGTCACAACACAACTGGCACTGAAGTGCAATCACCGGAGTTGAGCTGAGCCGTTGAGACCGAACTCCCAAGGATGGGAGGAGCGGCAGCGTCCCTGCTGAGATCAGCAGCTCAGCTCAGCTCTGGTAATCACACTGTTTTAAGGAGAAAAATTAAAGTGGGTGAGGATCATCCAACCTGTAGTATATATTAAAATATAAAGCTGGATTTAATATAGACCACACTGCCTGCATTTGTATTGAAATTGGTGATGTATCTGTACATTGTGACTAACTGTGAGTCCTGCAGTGTTTTATATAAGGATATTCTAGCTGTAAACCTGAGTTCTGAACATTTAGGTGGAGTTATTTGGTCCACATCTCCTGCTGTACCTCTTCTCCCCGTCCATCAGCCTCCTAAAATCTAATCTAAAACTGAAACCACAACTGATTTTGACAGCATTAATGATTACTGATAACAGTAATAAGTCAGATACAAGACAGTTCTATTATTTATTAGAATCATTCAATTTCAGACATGTCAATGGTTCCAGCCAGACACTTGATCTTGTCTTTTCCAAAAGGCTCGATATTACAATACCTGCTGTGCTAGATGTTGTATTACTGTATATTTTGTGATGTAACATGTTCCATTGAACAGAAGGAAACCGATAGATACATTGCTATGGTGACCAATTTCTCAAAAAAGTCATGTCTCAGGTCATTGTTCATGTAGCTCCTGTAAAGATACGTGGACCAAAAGTGAGGATTGCAAAAAGAATCTGCTAGAGAGCAGAACAGTGATGGAGAAAAAACAAACTACATGCTGACTTTATATTCTTTCTTCCTGTAAGAAACAAGCCCATAGGTCGTCTGTGCAGCAGGTTATTATGACCAATAGTCACGTTTTGTTGCTAGGCGACATGTAGTGGTCGTAGTAATGATGACAGGAGCAAAGGGGAAAGTGTGGTGAAGTAGTATAAAGAGAGACAAAGTCCAGGTCAGGAGGAGGTTGTGGTGGATGGATGAAGATGACACAGGAGAGCGGTGTTTGATTCCCATGTGGAAGTAGCAGCTTATGTTGTTTACATTATCCATGACTGTTCGAAAAAGTTAACCACATAGTTATTATTGTAACCATGACAACAAAGATTATCTAATGTTGAGGAGGTACTCATTTTAACCCAAATCACCATCTTTTCCTAAACCATGTAACCATGACAACCAAGGTCCGGTACACCTGCCGCCATTGGGGCGCTATTTCAGGATACACTCTCATGGGTCGTATCATCCAAATGCACTCTGGAGCTGGACTGTGAGCTGCTGAGATGATCACCAGTTTGGTAGGTACATGAAGTCTGAGGTCACAGACAACTATCTGTAACATTTCTGTTTTTTCCCACATGTGTGGTATGTATTTGTTGCTTGTTCCTGGATTCGGAGCATTTCCTTTATTGTTTGTGCTTTCTCTCTTGTGTGTGCTTTGTCCTCGGGGGCCACCGTAGATGAATTGTGGCTTTGTTTTCTGATATTACTGTTGAAACGATTCCCTTCACTGGGTGTTTCTCTGGCAAAGCATCAAGTATAGAAATACAGGGCAGAGTTTTGGTACATATCATATAGTAGAGGGCTCAACTCTTTCCCCTCGAATGAGTGCATTTATATTCATCATCATTAATGTCTTTTGTTGTCATTTCTCTGCTTAATTACCCCAGCAACGCCTTTGATGGCTGATATCTAATAGCCATGTTAAAATAATCCATTTCATTTTCAAAGGAATAATAATAAGCCTTTAAGACAAAGCAGTGTAGGATGGAAGAATCAGTCGAGTGATGTAACTTTTTTTTTGTTTTGTTTTTTTGTTGTAGTTGAAGTGTCTCGCAAGACAAATCAAACAATTACTAGCTTAAAAGAAACTAAAAGAGATCAACAATAAGAAGGAAAATAATATAAAATTGATGTAAAAATAAAGATACATTTCTTTCCCTTGTAAAATTGAGAATTTCTGACATTTCTGTCAAGCTAAACTGTTATGATGACATATTTCCAATATGGAAAAGTTGATATATTACAATATTAATATTGTATTGTATCCATCCAATACCATTTCCATGATATTACACAAATTAAAGAAAAGAAATGGACAAAAAAAAGAAAAAAAATCTGCTAAGATTTCTTGTGATATGTCAGTGAGCAGCATTTAGAACATAGTAGAGCATCATACCAGTGAAGTGAACCACACCTCCATTACATTTATTATGTATAAATTGTTATATATATTACTAAGCTGCTTTCCCAATTACACTGTGGTGTCAAATGTAATCACTGCCTGGATTATATTCAGAGCAGTTTAGGGCGAAAAAGCCCATCATATGCAGCATCAACATTTTTGCGACTTTTCATATATGTTAATTTACAACACTTCATTTTAATAGAAAAGATAATCAGCATTACACTTCCTTCATAAAAATCAGAAGCATATACGCATATAAAGGCAGGAGGAAGGGTTGGATATACAGTGTGTGAATACACAATATGCACATAGTTAAAGGTCCATATGGTATAAAGGTAGAGGTTGTTTGATCATACAGCAGGTCTAGGTTCTATATTAATACTGTGAAAGTATCAGAGCGCTGAGTCCATAGAGAAATGCATAGCCTTAAAACCAGCCATCATGACTTCTGTAACTTTGTGATGTCATAACAAAGCAGCCACCGCCCTCAGCCGCGCCCCAAGCCCCACCCGCCTGGACCCAGTGAGTTGGGTGGCTTCCTGGGGAAGTCCTGTCCGGCTGTTTTATCTCCTTTCTTAGCTGCTCCACGCTAACTCTGCTGTGGCTCCTGTTGCTTGGGAATCAGCTAGCTGACCTTGTGTCGTAGCCGCTTTAATTCTGAAGAGAACTTGGTTCACTCTCAGTTAATCCTAAGAACTGTGGGGAAGTGAGTTCCTCTGTCGGTGGAACAAATAAACATGGGGTCCCCAGAACCTTGAATGTGAATATGAAAAACAGCACTGTGAATGGTGCGCAGCGAAGATTTCTTTTGGAGTTGGGCTTACCGTGATGTGATCAATAGATGTTTAAAAAGTAAAGATAAAGATGATTAAAGGGTGTATATACACTATAGCGGGGGGTTAGAGCTGTCTATGTTTTTTGAGGCGGCTGCTCTATTCCACACTTTGAAAACCCCTGGTTTATACAATAATATGACTTTATATTCAAGGGCACAACAGTGTTGGTGTAGAAGAAATTTATGCTCCCAGGATAAATTCTTTACGCAACATTGGTATTTATCTGATGTAACTGAATCATTCAAAAATTAAAACTGATTCAAATTGAACTGATTCTGGACTTAAAATCGAAATCAACTTGGGAGATCAGTGGGGAGACCGAAAGGGAAAGAGTATTATAACACGGCCACTACAAGCAGTTAGTTTCACCACTCTGAGAGGCTCATGGATCACACTGCTGCTGAATGATGTAGACTGATCTGCAGTGGTGCTCACCCAGCTCCACAGTCAAGATCTTCTATATTTGATAGCGAATTGACAGTGAGACAGGTTCCTTTGTTGTGTGTTGCACTGGAGGTGCTGCTTCTATCACAGGGGTGTACTGTGTTTGGCATGGAAACAGAGTTCAGCACATTTAAACATTTATAGAAGACGAGCATAAAACGTGCATCAAATATTGATGTTAGAAACAGAAAAGCACGAAAACAGGAGCTTAGCACTCAGTTTGATCACTGAAGTCGACCTCTTTAAAATAATGCTAAAGCCATTTTAATACAGTATTTTAAATTTCGGAAGTATTTTAAATCAAAAGCCAGTTAGCAAATACTGTACAAACTAAAATTATTAGAATTATGCCTCCACCACTCAGACTAGTTTCAGGTTACATCCCTTCTTGAGTCTTGAGATCTTGAGTTATGGCTAAAAAGTGTTTTGTGAGGTCACACTGACCTTGACCTTTGACCTTTAGTTATCAAAATCTAATCAATGTCCTTGAGGCCAAGTAAATGTCTGTGCCAAATCTGAATAAATTCCTTCAAGGTGTTACCAAGATATATTCACCATGACTTTGACCTTTGAAATTATCTCTGTTATGGAGATGTCGTGTCCACAAGAATTGGACAGACTACTCGAAAACAATATGCCTCTGGCTCTGGCTGTTGCCAGCGTGGAGGAGTAAAAACAAATAAATGATGAAATAAATAGCTAAAGCTGGGGTGCTGGGAGGACGCCACTTGATGCAGTCAACATGCATTACATCAGCAAGTACATCAAGTCTAAACCAGACAAATAATGATTGTGACTCAAGGGTTACTTCCTGTTGTCATTAGATTGCGCTATGACTACTACATCATATCAGCATTAATATGTCTTCAGTCCCGGACTCTAATCAAGTTTGTGGCGGATTGGACAATTTACATTTGAGTTACAAAAACTTCCTGTTACATTGAAATTCGCCACAAAGGAAAACTCACAAATTAAAAAGTCACTGATCAATTCTCTAGGAGAAATTCTATTAAGTACACGTGAAAATGGCAAAAATGATGCAAAGAATTACAGAGCAAATTCAAAATGATTCATATCTTCTATGACTCTGGATAAACAGGGATGTGACCTGAAACTAGTCTGAGTGGAGGAGGCAGACGACCACCAGGAAGTGATTCTAGTTTTGTTTTGTTTTTACTATGTTAAAATAACATAAAATAACATTTACAACTTATACCAAAATCTTTAATAATTTAAAGAAAATACATTTATCATAATTCAACAAACATGTTTTTTATTTAAGTGATATAATTGTTAAATGTATGTGTAATACTGTAAGGACATTTAAAAAAAATAAGATACAATTAAGCATTAATAAAAGTAATAAAGTTTTTGTTATTTCAGATAGATTTGTTGTTAATATGTCTGTCAATTAACACACAGAGACACAAACACATACACACTCAGTCAAATTACATTATTATTCGGCATCAGCTGGAGTTATTCAAACAGCAAGCTGTAAAACTGCCCCTGTACTCCGTGGTTGCTTTTTATGTAATAGGGCTCATTTGCACATTCAATCTATTATGTTCATTGGAGCAGTCGGGGGCCTCACCACTGAGATGAATAGCATGCTTTTTTAAAAATAAATATTCTTATTAGTGCTTATACTTCCCAGGGTGCCTGGCTGTAGTAATTTGTCATCAGATGAGCCCCCCCCGACCCTGCTAAACACCCAACTGCTGGAGGCTCATCATCTTAAAGTGAAAGACAATGGACTTACTTGTCCACTCACAATCAGACTTACAGTTACATGATAAACTGTAGTTAAGTGAGTTAGTTTCAGGGTCTTCTGTTCACCATCAGTTGATGTGCAGTACAGCTCATCAGACTGGATGCGTTGACCTTTTATATGTGTCATGGTGACATGTTGAATGTGGTTCAGCTTTTTTAATTGTTAAGTTGACACTATGTAGACTTGTGACAGTGCTTCACCTTTGACTCCAAATAAATTGATTTGAGGAAAAGGCCTGCGAGGCTGTACAGCCGCTGTGGACTGATGGCCGTCAACACACTGTTGTTTCCTACTCTGAAGTCATACAGACTCGTCCCCCATGTTTTGAATTCAACAAAAGGAGATATGAGACTCAAAAGCTGCGTTTCCACCAAACTAAAAAGTTCCAGGTACTTTTTGTCAGGAACTAAAGGTTCCTGTGGCCCATTGTCTCGGGAAGATTATGCAAAATTATGACTTGACATTACATTATTCAGAGCACTTTGAGGACATAACATGAACAAAAATACCGGACATATTGTGTCCCGTATATATTCAATACAGGACGCAGCATTTTATTTTCAAATATGGGATGATCCCGTATTATACGTGACGGGTGTCAACCTGAGCCACTCCGGAAAAGTGTTTTTCTTTTCTTTTCTTTTCTCTTTAAATTTCAGATAATGACACCATGTATAACCAATAAACAGCATGCTGATATTTTTTTTAACCTAAACACAATGATATAATTATAATATCAAGTGTCTGACCCGGCGTTGTGGGGGGGGCAATCTACGAAGATGCTTTGTCCCTACATTTGTATCGATATGATAATATCATGTTACATCCTACATAGGATGTAACATGATATTATCACTATCAAAAAGCCAAAAAGCTCTGGATGCTTTATTTTCCCTTTACTTTAAGGCTTTTAGTCAAGTTGTATTGTATTGGTTAATTTTCATGGTACAGTGCTCTTCACAGTGAAATAGAACTATTCCATATTTGCCCTATACTATGCCTGATTTGTTAAAGAAAGAAAAAAAGACCTGATATCACAAAACGGGAGATTGGGTTAGATTTTGGTTGACCTATGCTGTTTGCATCCTTTTTTATCCCTAGAAGAGGAGGGGAGGAGAGTAGAGAGAATAGGGGGAAAGGAGGAGACAGACAGACAAAGAGAGGCAGACCCTGGAGAGTCGAGGAGGAGAGGACCAAAAGAGCATCCGGAGACAGGAGAGGAGGAGACAGACAGACAGGAAGACAGACAGACTCCAAGAATTTGTGCCCAGGGGCCTCTGCATTCTTAATCTGAGCCTTCCCACACACCATGTGGTCTCAGTGGCCATTTTGAGTAGTTTATTTCTTTAAAGCCATCTTGTGGTAGTCTTCCCTTTTAAAGCCATATGGTCACAGCAACCGTATTGAATCGACCATATTGCTTTTGTCTGTGTCCCCACAGTGTGTGACACACACACACACACACACACACACACACACACGCACGCACATACATACAACTGTATATATGTTAGACATTGTAAGTTTTACTTTGTTACATTGTAAATAAATGGACTGGACTTTAGTTCATTTTAAATGTATCTATTAGTACATTTTATTATTTAATATTAATATTTTTAATATTAATATTTTCTTAATTTATGATAGCCATAAATTGAGAAACAACCAAGGCCCAACAAAATTAAATAAATAAATCAGTTCAAACCCATGTGCGTAATTACATGTCAGATAGAGCTGCTTTAGTGCATGAATCACTGGCAGCATCAAAGTTGCCATGATTAAGATTCTGCAATTTGTAGCTGCTACACATGTCCAGCATTGAACACAGCAGATTATGTTCATGTGTCTCATGTGTATTTTATTTGTCCATTCTCAGTACTTAAATAGCTTAAATTGACAAAAACTACAACACAACACACACACACACACAGTAAATTCTCTCACTGTCAATGATGTAAGAGGTTTCCAGATAACACTCAGGAGGTTTGTTTGTCTCTTCATTCCCTTTCATTTGCAGCCACAATTGATGTTTAATTGAAGGAAATGAAATGAAATAGACCTGAACTGAGCCAATGACTGTGTGCATATGGTCAATGTGATGAAAACACTCTGAATACAACCTCAGGTGATCTCTACCCAACATATGTCTTCTTCTTAATTTGTGTGATTTCAGTGTTTAATTTTGTATCTTTACATTTAAATTATACTCATTATACTGTTTGTATGTGTGTGTGTGTGTGTGTGTGTGTGTGTGTGTGTGTGTGTGTGTGTGTTTTCCTGCTCATTGAGCAGGTGCTGATGCAGGTTCATGCTGTGGGAGCTGAGGTCTCAGCCAAACATGTTCAGGTATTGTGTTCCAGGTGCTGATGTAAAGGCTCACCAGTGAAGCATGAACGCCGCTTTGTGTGTGTGTGTGTGCATGCGTGATTGCATGCCTGGCTGCATGTTTACTGCAGCATGGTTTGTATATGCATGATTATAGAGGCAAAATTATCTTCAGGCCTGATTTGGAAATGTATGTCTCTGTTCATATTTGATGCATAATGTACTTGAAAAGACAGACTTAGAGTAGTTGCTCAGTATATATAGCCTACAGCTTAATATTCTATATATAACAATATCTTGCTGAGTGAAAAAAAAACCCTCTCATGTATTTTTTGGACTCCTGTTCACTCAAATTAAATATCTTCACTGGTGGGAAATGGTCTCTACACAGGTAGTGGCAAATTAAAAACTGAAAATCAACAACTTTTATGACTTCTTCAAAATAATGAAATACAAGCTTGTATTTGTGTTGTCAATAGCAGATTTCAGTTTCTATTATTACTTTTCCATCAAACGGTGGAGTCTGAACAGGATATTTAAAGGTCCCATATAGTCTTTAATCATAAAGCAGGTCTAGGCTCTATATTAATACTGTGAAAGTATCAAAGCCTCAGTCCACAGAGAAATGCACACAGCCTGTACTCAGAAACTGAGCCTTAAAACCAGCCGTCAGGACTTCCGGAACTTTGTGATGTCACAACAAAGCAGTCACCGCCCTCAACCCTGCCCCGAGCCCCACCCACATGGACCCACCATCCAAACTTGCAGGATTTGACGTCTCTGAGTGTTTACCTGAAATCTGCTGTATTTTTATTAGATCATTCAGAAAACAGTCCTGTTTCCACCGACCTGTTGTTACTACAGCTCCAGAGAGAAGCCTGAGAGAGGAGATATAAAACTACGTTGAGATGGTTTTTGATTCTTAAAACCACAAATATATCTTCTTATGGATCAACGCTTCAAATAAAACACAGAAGAAGAGGGAAATATGGAGCTTTAAAGCTTGAAATATTCAATCGTATCTCATGGTCTTCATAAGTGGATGGAGTGAGCTCAGTTTGCAAGAAATGAACTGTACATCATTTGATGAACCAACTGAACCATTTCCATTCCCTGATGAAGACCCTGAAAGCTGATTGCAAAAGCCAGAAAAGCCAGTAAGTAGACTTTGAGTTATAATGATCTTGTCAGACAAGTGTTTCCAAGCCTTCCTGCACATATACTGTTGTGTTATCTTCAGTACAATGCACCTCAGTTTTTGTCTCTTAATGTGGTATCAGGCTTCTGGAGCTAATGTGCACAGGCACAGTAGGTGTCAGCTGCACCTTGGGGTGAAGATCAGGCAGTGATGTGTCTATTCACTAACCCTCTATGTACAATAGAGGAAGAAGATCTAAGCCAGTGTCTCACAGTCTGGTGGTTAAGCAGCAGAAATTGATCAGTTTGAGTCTCCCTCCAAGTGTTATCACTGTTATTCTGAAAGCTGATCCCTACCCACCTCTCACTGACAGCAGTTCTATAAAGCTGAAGTGATAAATACCCATCCAAAGCTCTTTATTGCTTTATATATGACACGTTATTACCAGCTGCATTTTCACCTCACTTGTGTATTTGTTTATGTGTGTGTGTGTGTGTGTGTGTGTGTGTGTACGTGTTCTCATGGCAAAATGTTGTCCTGGAGATACTCACTGTAGCAGTAACAACCACAGAGGTGGGTTTAAGTACTTTGGCAGGTGTTTATATGTGTGTCCTTCTGTCTGTACTAATGTAGTAATGAATACCGATTACTCAGGTGGTCCTGAGGCGTGCATCTTAGGCTGTGAAGCTCTAATCTGTTAACATGCCACTGAAATGAAAACCATACTTTAGCCTGTCTGTGGCTGCACAGGTTTTTTTCAGGCAGAGTCCTGAAATAGCTCGCCTGCATTATAGCAGCTTTATAGGCCAACACACAGTCACATGTATACATATGACTACAGAAGGAAATAGACTTGAAGCATGAAAAAATGGTTCCAGGTTGTATTTCCTCTGGCTCTGCACTGCAGCATTTCATTGGATATGTGAATGAAAAACAATGTGTGTGTATGTAAAACATTGCTTGGGTGACTATGAGATCTGATACAAAGTTTGGTAAAATACACAAGTTCACTAAGCTCCAGTGCTGACACATCTGTTCTCTGTGCTCTTTCCTTATTTTAAGCAAAGAGCAGTGTAGAAAACATTCATCTAGATTCTCATGTTTAGCCAGTACTGCTGTTAAAAGGTTGTCAGCTGTGGCTAATTATTGTTAATTTAGTGAGTAACTTGATGTGTCTGTACTCAACCAAAGATCAGATCCGTTAGTCCATAAGAGTCAACAGATCAGGAACATCAAAAAGGTTTTGTTAAGCAATGGGTGCACATTCATTGACAGCAGAAGGGTTAATGATCTTGTCTATCTCATATGGTCCCACAAACCTAGAAGCTAGCTTCTTACAGTCCACTTGGAGGACTTGGGGAAATCACGTGATGCAAGCCATACCGACTGTGTTGGTAATCGGGGGCTGGAGTGCAATGTCGATCAGCACTCTGCTTGTTGCAGGCAGAAGAGTGAAGAAGGACGGCTCGAACTGTCCTCCAGATGCTGTGATAACGTCATAGATGGGCCTGGACGGAAGACACTGTGACCTCATCTTCCTGAATGGGAAAAAGGGGTGGTTGGAAGCCAAATGAAGCCATGAATGGGGACATACCTGTGGTGGGAACTGGTCATGGAGTTATGAACATATTAAATCCAGGGGAGATGGGTGCTCCATGAGGACGGATGGTGTGACATGACACATTTTAGGGCAGATTCCAGATATTGGTTGGCACGTTCGGTTTGACTGTTGAACTGAGGGTGGTAACCAGATGTTAAACTGGCAGTTGCTCCCAGAGCCTAGCAAAATGCTTTCCAAACCTGGGAAGTGAACTGCGTCCTATGGTCAGATACGATGTCCTGAGGGATGCCATGGACATGGAAAACATGCTGGACAAAGTGATTAGCAGTCTCCAAGGCATAGGGGAGTTTGGGCAGTGGCACAAAATGAACTGACTTGGAAAAGCAGTTGACAGTGGTTAGTATGGTGCTGTTGGAAATGGAGGCAAGCCAGTAACAAAGTCCATGGCTATGTGGGACCAGGGACAAGAAGGAACCGGTAGAGGGCATAGTAATCCTGCTGGTGGATGATGAGAAGCTTTGCTGTGGGCACACACATTACAGGCAGAGACAAAGGAAGGGGCATCAAAACCCATAGAGGGCCACCTGAATCTTTGTTTAATAAATGAGTGTTCGATGAATACCTGGATGGCCTGAGAGCTTCAATCAATGTCCCCACTGGAGAACCTGAGAACGAACTGCAGCAAGAACAAAAAGTCAGTTAGGTGGGCGATTACCTGGATCAGGTTCAGTGCTTTGAGTTTCTCAAACCACGCTCTCTATTTCCCAGTGCGCTGCAGCAACACTGGATGGTAAGTGAGCGTGAACCTGCGTCTACCCAAGATTAATGCCCATTGAGCCTGACACGAGTTGAGTCTCTTGGCAGAATGAAGGTAAGAAAGGTTTTTGTGATCAGTCTATATGATGAATGGGTGTTTGGCTCCCTCTAACCAATGTCTCAACTCTGCCAGAACCACTGCCAGCAGCTCCCGATTACCAACATCATAATTCCTGTAATTTGTGGTATAGGGATGAATGGTTTTCAGGTATGAAGGAGAGGGGGCATGAGCGGTAGATGCCTCAGGTGGTGATTGCACTGGAAACTAAAGCAGTGTTGAGTAAAGCAGTGGAATTAGTGGCATAAAAGGAAAAATAAGATGATACCTGGGAGAGTTGGGTTCCAAGTTGATTTACGTGAGTTGAAATTCCTCTGAGAATTTCCATGATTTCCTGGAGGTTTTGTTGATCCAATTGTTTGTCCTTGAGCGGCAAGAGCTTTGTGGAGTGGATCTGAATCAGAGTCATCTGGGTCCATGGGTGGCCAGATTGTTCTGTTCAGGCTGAATGGGAAATGCTTGGACCCAAATGCAGTCTCTGAAACTGTGATTAAATAAATGAGTTTTTATTGAAGCACAAGGTAGATAAAGGGGAAAGGGAGGCTGGATGTTGGCGTGTGGCTGAAGATGGCAGGTGCATGGCATGGCTAGAGAGACTGGCGGACTCAGGTAGACGGGCGTGGTGTGGCAGTGGTTCCTTGACAGGAGCTGGTGCACGAGGCACAGACAGGAGAAGACTTCTATTGATAGGAGACAAAAAGGTAATGAGCAAAAACAAACTTAGCAAAAAACAGAGACTAGACTACTAAAAGTAGTTTGGCCGATCACAATCCCGCATGAGAGATGGAACAATCTGGCAAGGAGTGGAGGAAAGCTAGGGGTTCTAGTAGTGACTGTGATGAAATGATTAGTTGCAGGTGTACCAGGATGCTCTGGAGATCAGGTGGAGCCACGCCTCTGATGGGGATATGTGCAAACAAACCAGACGGCGGAGACAGAGACAAGGGAAAGAGAAACAACATGGCAAAACAACACACACAAGGAAAACACAGAAGGAAAAGGAGATCCCAACCCAGACACATGACACTTTCTGCTGCATCAGCGGCTGTCTCAGTGGGTTTTCATTATCTTTCTGGCTACAAAATGGAGGTCTCCCTGTAAAGATCTGTTCAGTTTTCACTCCAGGAGGCCTGGGTGAACACATCGAACGTACCTTAACGATTATTTCAGTCAGAGGCATATAGGAGCCAAGGCATATAGGCTGTGAGGGGTGTGAAAACAGCTGACAGGCTGCAGGTGGAAGTGTATGAGGCAGAGGAGGATCAGCTCTGCTTTGGTTGTTTGATGGTTTCAAAAGTATTGTTTCATAATTTAAAGAGTTAAAGCACATTTCTCCACAGCTCTCATAATTACACCCAGAGGCCTGAACCTTCACACAGGAGTTTTTGACAAGATGTAGAAGGAATATAATGGCTGTCATTGTTCTTGTATGAATTACATCCTTGTTATGGTTATCAAATGAATTGTTTTTCAAGTGAGGACAAAAAAAACATGTAGCTGATGTAGTTTAGGTTGGGTTTCAGTCAAATGCAAACTACTACTACCTTTCAAATGAGGTCTCCTATAAGCATTTTGCCTTACAGTTCTTCTGTTTCATTTGCACATGAAAATGTATGTTAATTAGGTTGAAAACCAGGTGGATGTTAAATTGAGACCAGTGAAAGAAACTGTGTGAGAGAATTTTTTGAGTTACAGAAACATTTTCAACAAAGGAGAGTTAGGACAGGAAGAGGAGCTGTAGTTGTCTCTGGCTTCCTGCTTATAACTGAACTCAATCTCAAACCATCCAAAACTATAAAACAGACCAACAGACAAAATAAATTTCTTCTGTGTCATGTCCCTGAGCTGGTCTCTAAAAGCAGGTAAAAGTAGGTGAAATGTTGTGGCTGGAGCCAGTGCCAGACTTTGCATGGCCCATGTTTGTAGTTGGAGGTGAGGTGTGAGAGCCAGTACCGACCATTTGAAGCTGAGCCCGGCTTGCTCTGGTCTGATGTGTCTTTACTTTGATACCCAAACTCACCGCTGGCATGAAAATGCCTGGCAAAGAGACTCTATGAGAGCAGATGGCTGATGGGAGTTAGCCTTTTGTCTTTCAGAAATACAGACCCGCTTCCTGGAGGATTTGATATCTTGATTGTGTTGGCACAGTAGTGGAAGGTTAGACACATTGTTGGTTGTTGTGATTAATACATGTAGTTTCTACATGGAATATGACAGTTACCCACATGTAATTATAATTACATTTCTCCTGCAATCCAACACTTAAAGGTCTGTTTACTCGCCATCGGTAGTACTATTCAGCCTGTGACAGTGGTTGTATAATGTCTTAAGTGGCTCTGGAGGAAGTCTGAGAAATGAACCCTGAAGACATCATGTCAAGAAACAGGATCATATCTGCCACAGGACATGACACTTTTAAAATCAGGCATCACGGCCATGGTTTAAAGTCATGATTTAATTTGTGTAGTTTGTGTAGTTTTTTTGTGTAGTTTTGTCACAGTTTTGAAGCTCAGAGTGAGCTTCTCTGTTGTCATCATTTTGGCAGTGCCTGACTCCGCCCCTAACTCCCAGCATTCCAAAAGTGGGCAAAGAGGATGGACACGTGTGACACTTCAGTGCATGCTGGTTTAAAAACTGTTGTAAGCATACACTTACATTAGCATTGTTAGCACAGCTGGGGATTGTCTCCCGTTGCTATGGTGGTTGCTATGGACGCTGCTAACGCTATTTGCGTTGTATGGTTAGCTGAGCAGGTGTGTTGCTTCTGTTAATTGACGTAACTGTTTGATTGGTTAGAATTCTAATTCCAGGCATCTAACCGTGACCCGTTCAAAAAAAGCACATTCGTATCGAGCCGAGCCTGATAACGCATGCGCGAGCAAAGTGGGCAAAAATATCAAATTTCAGGAAAAAGACATTATTATTTTGAAACATATTTGAAAGAAAAAATATTATTGTCTTTGTACAGTTAATTTTATTATTAAAACTCCACATTCAAAAGAAGCGATGGATGGATTCCAAACCACATTTTGTAAATTTTTTATCAATAACTGCATCAATATGGCACTAGGGAAAGAGGAATTAAGAATAAAAGGGCAATTAAAACTAATTGTTTTTGATTAATTTGATATGAACTGATGATACATTATTTTGATGCATTATTTTTCTTATATTTTTATTCACTTTTTTGGTTTATATTTTTCTTATGACTCTGTGTATTTATCCCTGCTATGTAGAGTTTTGTTTGTACATACTGTTAATGTTCATGTGATATCTAAAATAAAGAATTAAAAAAAGAAAAGAAAAAACCCCATCATACTCTTGACATCGCGTGTGACATGTACTGGCGGTGTACGATCAACCTTCTATCTGCTGTCCAATTTCTGTTTTTTTTTTTTTTTTCATTTTTGATGAAGATGATTAGAGACATGTCTGACGGATTTTTATTGAATAACAATTATTCAACGGCACTGTCCTGAACTTTTTCTATTGTAGAACTGTGCAAATAAAAGGTAATCATAGATGTACCGTGTATGGAAAGGATCAAAAGGTAAATAAATGCTATAATAAAAAAAAAATAGATAAAAAAAACTTCAACAGTTCACATAATTACTAAATTTAGATATACTATTAAGAGTCTTCAAGGGTTTGAGGTATTTGAGGGTTTTGCAAAACACACCAAAAATATAAAGTTATCAGGTACATCCAAAAACAAGTAAGTATGTAGTGACATGGTTTTTATGTAACCTATGCTCATTGTGGCAATCCAGCAAGAATTTTTTTTAACTTATATTATAAATAATGTTATTATTAACATTAATTAAAATGAACTAACACAACTCTTACCTATAAACCCTGGGTATCATGTCTCAAGAAAACTACAATCAAGCAACAGGAAAGAAGCCAGATTCCAGAAATGATGATTATTATATAATAATAATAATAATAATCTTTCTTGTCCACAGATGTGGAAATTTACTTTTGACTTGCTAGGCTGGTTAACACATACAATACAATAATAAAATTAGCACAACATGCATAGTACAGACAGCAATAACAGACATGATTCCAGTGTGAGTGATGTTAATGAATTCAACCAGGTTATTGCATTTAGTATAAAGGATTTTCTATAAATGTTCTTGGTTGCTATTGCAGCTCTAAGTTGTCCTCCTGAGAGCAGTTTTGTGAACTCTTTATAAAGGTCATGAACAGGATCAGACACAATTTGTCAAGCTTTCTTTTTCACCTGCATTCTGTAAATACACTCCAGTTGTTTCTGGTCTTTCCCTATAATTTTACTGTCTGTTTTTGTTCTTAGCCCCCAATCAAACTAAATTAAAAGAAATTCTACATACAATGTGGAACAGGGCTCCCACTCCACCGATTCCATGTAGTTCCCCTGAAAAACATTAAAGCATGTTTACCATTACAAGCAAACCTATGGCCAGATGACTTTCAACAGTTTCAAGTTGTGGTCAAATCAAATACACTAAGTTCTTCTGTAGCATTTTACCTCAAATTTTGACATAGCAAACCTTGAGCCTTTTGCTTTTTACGACCCTCTTCACTGGGTAGTACTGCTCTCCTCCACTGTTCCAATGGCTGCATCCTGAAAAAGCAAAGAAGTGTACATTTACATTGAGTTTCACCCCAGAAAAAAACTCAGCCCAAATACCCTAATACTCCTAGACCTAGGCTCTGCATTCAACACAGCAGATCATGGGATCCTGCTGGAAAGGCTAAGAAACTGGGTGGGTCTGTCTAGTATAGTTCTCCAGTGGTTTGAATCCTACCTGTGTAATCGAAATTTCATTGTCACACTTGGAGACTTCCACTCCAACAGACACAAATTAATATTTGAGGTTGCGCAGGGTTCCATCCTGGGCCCTCCTCTTTTCAACTTATACATGCCTCCCTTGGCTGTATCATCAGCAAATATTGGCATTGGCTACCATAATTATGCCTATAACAAGCAGCTTCTTATCGCACTATTCACCAATGACTTCAACTAGTCAGGTGCTTGGAAGAAAATAACCAGCAGCAAACTTTATTTAGCTGAACGGGGGGAAAAAATTAGAGTTTGGTTGTGGGTTATGAAGCCTAGCTACAGCTGGTCTGTAAGTACCTGGAAATCAAATCACTAAAAACAAGTGAACTGATTAAAAACCCTAGAGGTAACCATGGATGGTGAACCAAGTTTTACAGATTATAGACAAGTCATCACCAAGGTCGCCATTCACGTTTTGGAAACATTTCCAAAATTTCTTTCTTTCTTTCTCAGTTTGACTCAGAAAAACCCATACATACATTTGTCATAAGAGGGCTAGATTGTTGCAGTTCCCAGTTTATGGGTCTTCCAAAATAAAACAATGCATTGATTACAATTTATCCAGGACTCATGAGTTGTAACTAGGAAGATCAGAACACATAAGTCCAGTTCTCTGGAACCTTCACTGGCTTTGTGTTGTTTTCAGAATACAGTTTACAAAGCACTTCATGGTCTGGCTCCTCTGTACATCAGAACTCAGTAGATCAGACATGTCATCAATATACCATCCCAGCAGATCTCTCAGGTCACAAGGTGGATATCTCCATGTGCCTTGAGCACTTTCAAAGTCTGGTGAAATGGCTTTCAGCATTTATGCACCTAAAGAATGGAACAGTTTGCCTGCTGACCTGATCTTGACTTTCTCCAATGAAGAACTGTGTTCTTTTAAAACCAAAGAAAACACCTTCCTTTTCGAGCTTTTTTATTTATATGAACTCACCATATTTGTACAGTATGTGTGTTTGCATGTGTGTATGTGTGTGTTTACATGTATGTATGCATGTACGTGTCTGTGTATAAGCACCTTTTTGCATATTTTTCATGTAAACTTTGAACAGTTTTTGTATGATATGGTGCTATACAAATAAAATTTGAATTGCATTTAATCAATTTATACTACATTTAGTTTGCTTTAATTCACGAGCAATGTCATTTATATCACTGTCCACAATTAGATGTGAACTGCTTATAGAATTTTGAAATGGTGAAATGTAAATATAGGATAGCTAAATTACCTCCAGGTGAATCTTTGAGGTTCGTCTTTTGGTTCTTCTTTGGAGGCATATCTGTTGAGATGAAAGTAAATTTTTTGTAAAGACCTGTTATTATACTATTCTAGTATTATACTATTACTACTGGTCTTAATATCAACACATTTCATTTTACATTACTGTACGAAAGATATAGTTGTAAAGATTAAACACTTGTGCAAACACAGAACATATCTACAATAGTCATGACATTCCAGAAACAGAGTTCATCAACTTCAAGCCTGGCAGAATTTCGTAATTTTTGTTTCACGTTTATTAAGATTTGCAAGGTGAGTTACCCTGACTTATGTATTAGTTAGTTGCATAACACCTTAGTAACTAAACAATAATCATGCAATCCTCTGTTTTTTCTCCTGTTTTACATTTGTCCATTTAAAGCAGTAATTCAAGAGTTCAAATTGGATCTGGATGCGTACGCTATTTAGGAATGTCAACACAACACACCCTGAAGAAGAAACCAGGTTTTCATCTGAAAAGATTCAGATAAAGAAAGAGATTAGACTGGACTGGACATAGGGACTACTGGCTCAAATCCCATTCGGCAGGTGGACCATCAAAACATCCAAAAGTGTTTGCCAGTTCCGTCAGTGTCATTCATGCGGTCAGTCCCAGCAGATTAGTCCAAGGCTGAATTTCTTTCCCAGTCCGACCATAGAGGGGGTTGTGGCCAAATGGAGGCCGGAGGTTTGGCTGAGGAAGTGTTTTTGGTCTGAGATGCTGGTGGTCTAGTGCGACATCTAGTTTACACAACCTTTAATAAAAAGAAGCTTTTATTTGAAGTGCATAAACAGGATAAAGGTGAGTAATTCTTACTGCCAAAGAAGACACAATTTTTGACAAATGTGATCTAAGAACCCATGAAGAAACAGCAGAATATGAGCACAAGACCAGACTTTTTTGTACAGGTTCACAACAGGCTCCCTGCAAGACAACTTGATTTACACCTAGCTGCCTGAGATAGATTCCTAGTCTGATGCAGCTCACTGATGCAAATACTCAGAATCCTTGGGTGACTCAGCCATGTACCACTGGGCACAGTGTCTCACATACTGCACTGCAGCCGATAATGAACACAACCTCCCCACTGTAGACTGCCCTAAGCCTCTTAGACAACTCCACTGAGGAGATGGCCGACATGATCCTGACTGTCACCGGATTCTGTCTGAGCGTACTCCCTCCTCTCAGTGTTGGTCAAAGAGGAGGTGTGAATTTATGTGATCAGTGTGGCACAAGGCTAATTAGAAAAACAAAAAAACCCTGTCCAACTCTGTCAGCATTACTTTTATTTGTTTGTTTAATAAGAGTAATTCAAGACTCTTTGTGTGAGGAGACTGTATTGCTTTTAAGCACACGATCAGCTCCCTACTCCATCAATAATGGAACACTTTGTTCAAGTTTGACTTGGATTTTATTTGTTGATCATGTGGCTCGCTCCAGGTTCCTCCATCCATTCTGCTCCAGCAGCAATTAAAAATACAAAGACTCCCATGAGGTTTGGTGGTGAAACAGGAAGTAACTGTGCAGCCCTGGGGAAGAAGAGCGATGCACTGTCGAGGTGGAAGACTGTGGGCGGTACAGTACTGACTGTGGGCAGCGAGTTTTATCTCCCAAGCTCTACAGCGCTCTGCTTGTGCTGATGCTCCAGCAGTACAATAGGCTATAGATAGTTTGCAGCCCGAGGCAGCTGCTGCAGTTTGAGGCTAAAATACATGTTTCATATGTTAATACAGTACAAATCCTCTGCTCACACTAAAGTATACAGCCAGTATCCCAGAATGTATTTCGCACCAACCACCAGTGACAAAGCAGAGTAAAAGCTGGACACACACAGACACATACACACACACATGCTGCATCCTGGGCTCACTGATTGATTTGGAGAAATGCATTTTCTTACCTATGGTAGGATGATAATAGTGCAGCCAGACTATTCTCCAGCTCTGACACTGCACTGTGGAGAGAGGTGTGTCTATGCAAGTCAAAATGACCCACAGTGTGTGTGTGTGTGTGTGTGTGTGTGTTTGTGTGTTTGTGTTTGTGCGTGTGCATGTGCGTGTGTATGTGTGTGTGTGTGTGTGTGTGTGTGTGTGTGTGTGTGTGTGTGTGTATGCGTTCATGGTGATGAAGGAACATGTCACCCAGTGTAACAGTGTGGCTCACTGATGTGTTTTTAATAGTTTTAATAGTTTTAATAATTTCTGGAAACAATTTAGCTCTATGGCTACACAGTGGGACTGTTGGTGTGGTTCAGCAAAAGACAATAAGAATATTTAATATAACCAAATTTATCATTTAGGAAAGATTATGGTTAGCATAAAAAAAATGGTCCACATCTAGTGATTGTAGTAATGATGACAGGAGCAAAGAGAAAAGTTTGGTGACGTAGCATAAAGAAAGACAGGAGGAGGTTGTGGTGGATGGATGAATATGACACAGGAGAGCGGTGTTCTATTCCCATGTGAAAGTAGCAGTTTATGTTGTTTCTACTATCCATGACCAAACAATGTAAACCACGTTGTTATTATTGTAACCATGTCAACAAAGACATCGAATGTTGAGGAAGTGCTTATTTTAACCTAAATCACCATTTTTTCTGAAACCTAACCAAGCCATGACTGTTATTATAGTAACCATGGCAATGAAGGTAGGTGCGCCATTGTCTGTATATTTGCGTGTTTATTATTGTAACCATGACAACTGAGGTCTGGTTCTTCTGCCGCTGCAGGGGTGCTATTTCAGGAGGTACTTCTGTGTGTTGTAACAGAGGGTTGATAGTTATTCAGGTTGTTGTTCAGGAGTTGTTGGGTTCAATGACTACAACCTGACTTCCTGTCTCGCTACAGAAAGGACACACTACTTCCTGTGTTGGAACTTGATATAAATTACACATTGGTCTAATAAACTGGAGTTGGAAAAAAGTTTGTAAAGTAAAATCTGCAATACATTGACTGTCACTCTTTACCATGATATCTACTCATGGCAGCTAAAATGATGATGATGAGAGATATTATTTATAGGTGCCTTACAGCTTACAGCACATGTGCAGTGCAAATACAAGGCATGGAATACAAAATAAATTAGAATAAATATAATTGCATAAAAATAAATATGATTAAACGCTGGTGAAACAATATAGGCAAGTTTGAAGAGGTGTGTTTTAAGGTGGGATTTGAAAATAGGAAATAGGAAATTAGAATAAATATAATTGCATAAAAATAAATATGATTAAACGCTGGTGAAACAATATAGGCAAGTTTGAAGAGGTGTGTTTTAAGGTGGGATTTGAAAATAGGATATTACGGATGGTTCTGTTTCTGCATTCAAAGCACTTCATTAATGTGTTTACTGTATTTAACCAAACCACAGAGTTTCCTTTACCTCACCTGAACCACAAGC
>NW_019525240.1:1068774-1087122 GCF_002814215.2 Seriola lalandi dorsalis | reverse complement strand
GTTATTCAGGTTGTTGTTCAGGAGTTGTTGGGTTCAATGACTACAACCTGACTTCCTGTCTCGCTACAGAAAGGACACACTACTTCCTGTGTTGGAACTTGATATAAATTACACATTGGTCTAATAAACTGGAGTTGGAAAAAAGTTTGTAAAGTAAAATCTGCAATACATTGACTGTCACTCTTTACCATGATATCTACTCATGGCAGCTAAAATGATGATGATGAGAGATATTATTTATAGGTGCCTTACAGCTTACAGCACATGTGCAGTGCAAATACAAGGCATGGAATACAAAATAAATTAGAATAAATGTAATTGCATAAAAATAAATATGATTAAACGCTGGTGAAACAATATAGGCAAGTTTGAAGAGGTGTGTTTTAAGGTGGGATTTGAAAATAGGATATTACGGATGGTTCTGTTTCTGCATTCAAAGCACTTCATTAATGTGTTTACTGTATTTAACCAAACCACAGAGTTTCCTTTACCTCACCTGAACCACAAGCGGGATGCGGATGTAAATTCAAGGATTCAGTTCTGAGCAGTTTGTGTAGTGAAGCCTTTGGCAGAGTGAACGCATTTGACAGTTTGTTAATCTTTACTCACTGAAAATCACACACCACAAAACAGATTACAGTGTAAATTCAGACAATCCTGCTGTAGCTCTCCTTCTGGTCTGTGAAGGCACTGCTGAGGCAGAGTGATCCCTCTGACTGTACCAGACTCTTCATCATCCAGCTCTATGTGTGTAATCACACCTCTGTCAGTAAATTTAAGTACAGCTCTCACAAAACCACAGCGCCTCATTTCAATCTATCATCTCAGTCGGCCAGTGAGACGTGCAATCCTTAAACATCATTTTCATTTTTATGTGGCCCCTTTCCCCCTGTCCTCTCTCGGCATCCAGGATGTTGCGTCCACGCTGCCGCGGTCATATTGTCATATTTATTCCCACAGCAACCAGGCAAGCGAGACAGTGAGTGTAATGAGAAAGATCATTGGAATGATGTATGCTGGCCTTTTCCCCACGCGCCGGAGGCACCAGCCTTTGACCTCCAAAGCAATCGAGATCTCTGGAGTCTCTCGGTTTGTACTTTTCTCATCCTCTTTATAAGCAGGCTCATCCCTGCCGTACTGCCTCCACTTTTCTGCTTCATATCTCACCAGTTAGAGAAAATTGCATCCTCAAGGATGACTGAGCTCTTAACTGTTTGACCACCTGCCTGGTTTCTTCAGCTATCATTTACTGATTGTCACAATTTGTGTCAAAATCAGAATCACAACTCAAAAATATGATACGCTTAATTTTCAGCATGAGGGTCACTAATTATTACTTATTTTTATCCATTACGTTCATACGTTCATATTCCTATTGTCAAAAAATTATGAATGAACATGCACATCATTTGATGTTCAGTTATTACCGGCTGATTCTTGATGATTGTAATCAGTATCAGAATTGCAGACTGTGCAGACTGCATGTTGCGGAAGTCTGGAAATGAAGAGGCTCCACAATCTCTAAATTTCTAGGAATTTCCGCAGAGTGTTTTTTTCAGCCATGATCTGTGCCAGGCTGATTTACGGAAGAGGATTAGGGCCACGTGGAATTTTTTTTTTTAGAATTCTGAGTTTGAAGGTGTAATGTGTAAGATTTGGCCTGAATTTTAGTTTTAAATGTTCAAAAAATGAACCAACACCATCAATAGTATGTGAAGGAGCCACAGTGATGATGTCATGACCAAGACCACCATCTATTGTATTTCAGAGATATCTACTGAAATCAGCATGCTAACCAACTAGTTGCATCCCAGACCATGTTGTAATCCCACCTAGACACACTAGATTGCTGTGTGAGTCAGTGTTGCGTCTAGTCTGCCCTCAGTCCAGCAAATGACAAACTGTACTGATAATCCCTTCAAGTGGCATAAATGTATGATTGATGATGTCGACATATGTTTTAGCGATGTATTAGTATTCAGCCTGTTCCTGCAGCTGCTGTCCAGATAGATGCATCAGTAACTTTTCTTTTACAAATGAGACAAAGAGACTGTTTGATCCTTTATTGGTCAAACTGCTCTTCTTCATCTTACGCTTATCAACAGGTAAGACGTTCATTGGGGTAGTCCTAAGTACTGCACAACTGGTCAAACTCACAAGACAGCACCAGTTTTTTGTGTAAATCATACCAGTGTACTCCGATGTCAAAATGTATACAGGTTGGCAGGTGTGCAAAATTATACAGTTTTCTTTGTAAAATTTTTGTCTGGTCATTTGTTATTCATTAAGTATTTGCTGTAACCCCTCTTTGCCTTACAACAGCTCCAGTTATCCTCAGTACACCTGCTCTCAGTTCTTCAGGTTCTTCTTGGAGAACCTGCCATAGTTCTCCTGTGGATTCAGGCTGTCTCAGAGTCTTCTGTCTCTTAATGTGATCCCAGACTGACTGCATGATGTTGAGAGTGCATTTTGTTGTTTCACTAGCTCCTGAATCACCATGACCCTACAGACAAATACAGAGGTCAAAAAAAGTGAAACCTTAAGATTTTTCTACATTTATATATAAATCTGCGTTGATCTTCATCTTATACTTATGAACAAACACAAAGTCATCTCAAAGAGTTTAGATATTCATCAGTCCGCACTCAGCCAAGCCATTTAGTGCTGTGGCTACACACTGAGGGTGTGTTTAATGGGTGTCCTCAATAAAGACAGGATAGATAATTATCATTAATTACTTTTGTTTATGTGTTTTTAGCTGAAGCGCATTGTATTTGTCTTTATTTGTGACTTAGATGAAGACCATGTCACATTTTAGGACCAGTTAATGCAGAAAACCAGGTCAATCCAGAGGTTTCACTGACTCCTCGTTGCCATTATATTCTCCATGTTGCCATTCTACTATCCTAATACTAAATATGCTGATAAGTGTATTTACAATAAATTTAACTATTTTATTTTTTATAATTTTAATTACTACATACATACATATATATATATATATATATACTACATACATACACCACAGTCTATATTTTTCTTCTTCTTGTTTTTATTGTGTTTTTCCTGTTGAACAAGAGATGAAATTTGAGTCAATCAGACAAACTAATGCAGGAAATAAGTTTGGATTAGTGAATGTTGTGTTGTACTGTTCGCTGACATGATTTCACCCCAGAGTGAAGGGACAAGCTGCCCTCTCCTGCTTAAGGCACGAGGCCTGGAGGCTGCTATGAATTCAAATGTGCTTGTTATTATCGCGGCTCAGCCCCCAAACACAGAACATACTTTTATCTTCCAAAGATCTGTGTAGTGACTTGCTGAACTTGCATGGAGACAGCATGTCAGGGGCATTTTCCTTCCATAATTCACATTTCTCCATCTGTAAGAGGATGTTGGGACGATATAAAACATGGCGAGGCGAAAGAATGTTCAAAAGGTCAGACCTGAACAAACACAGAGAGGCAGGAATGCCCACTGCATATTCATCACAGCTCATGAGAGAGAATCCAAAGGTGTAGGTTTGATTCCAGAACAACAATAACAGCAAAATAACAACATGTGGTATTTCCTGATTTGACATATACAAGACTGTCCTTCCAAAAATAAGAATAACAGCATCAGTCATCTCAGTTTCTAAAACAACACGTTTACCTCTGGAACTGCCTGAATCTCTAATGGCTGCAGTAATAGTGGTGAAAGAAAAGGAGGAAGTCCAGTGACATTCTTATAGAGTGACAAATTGTACTCAACCAAATGTTTTTTGGTTTCATCCGACCACAGAATAAGCTGCCAACATTTATCAGGCATCACTCCAAAGATTAATCTGCAGTTTAGTGCAGCTCTGTGAGCAACGGTTTCCTCCCTGGACGCTGTCCGTGGAGGTTGACTTCATGCACGGTTGTGTAAATGGTGAACTGTGTGCAGCGTCATTAGGAGTCCACTGATGCTCTCGTTCCCTCTCCATCTGTATGAAGTCTCACAGTCTGCTTTCTTCTTGTTCAGGCAGTTCCTTACCATGTGGACCAGTGTTGAATCAGACACAATCCAGGACAGAACTTATTATATATTATTTTTATAACCTTGTTTTGGAAATCAAAGGTGTGATCATTTTTGCTTTGATATCTGGGTCCTGTATTTTAAGTTTATCTAACCTGTTGGTTTTTAACTATACAGAAGATCAAATAGCCTCCACTTCAACTTTAAAATAAATAATAATAATAATAATAATAAATTATTATAATAGGATACAGTTTTGAATATTGTAATATATACAAGTTCTGGCTTTCAGGCTGTGGGAGAGGGGGGCAACACATAACTCACCTGTTTACATTTTATCAAGGCTTAAATTAAGTGTCACTTTGAGTGACAGGTGGGTGAGCGTATCCTTGCCACAACCATTTTTGGATTAACCAGGAATTAGGTGGAGTCAGGCCAAAATGGTGACGGTGGAGCAGCTCACACAAACCCCTCTTCAGAAACCTGTGGGTGATGTCACAGAGGCTTCGTCCATCTTTAGATAGATAGATAAATAGATAGATAGATAGATAGATAGATAGATAGATAGATAGATAGATAGATAGATACTTCATTTGTCCCCTAGGGAAAATGCATGTGTCCGTTAGCTCATTGTTGATAATAATAATAATAATAAAAACAGCTAATGATAAATAAACAATAATAATGATATTAGTCCACTGTCTTTGGCTGAGGTGTTGTATAAGCCTGATGGCAGTGGGAACAAAGGATCTCCTGAACCTCTCTGTTCTGCAGTGAGATGAGACGTAGCTGTAGCTGCTTCTCTGTCCTGCCACAATGTTGTGGAGAGGATGGTTGGTATAGTAAGATGGCCTCCATCTTACACTGCATGTGTCTCTCCACAACAGTCCTGAGTGAGTCCAGACTCCTGCCAAGCACAGACCCAGCCTTTTTGACCAGCTTATCCAGTCTGTTTGTGTTCATGTCAGACATGCTGCTGCCCCAGCAGACTGCAGCATAAAAGAGTCCACTGGCCACCACTGACTGATAAAACATGTGCAGCATTTCTCTGAAGACGTCAAAGGACCTGAGCCTCCTGAGGAAAAAGAGCCCCTTCAGGTAGATGGTATCCGTGAACTTGATGGAGAAGAAATGGAGTCATGGTGCAATTGCCTACAGCCACATCCAGTGAACACGTGAACAATTTTCAGAGGCTTAGGACAGACCATACGTAGCCTGAGAGGCAAAACCCAGGGCAAAAACTTATGAAAAGAGGTTTTTTATAGGAGATCTAGGGAATGACACCCACTGGAAATATGTTTAGGCAGTAAAAGTATATTGTTAAATGGGTGTTGAAGTGGAGAAACTATCATAAATCCACAAGGAAAACAAGTGTTAGGATTTCATTGTAACAAAATATTATTTCAGGTAAAACAACGAAAAATTTAAATGAAATAGGTCATATACAAATGTGGCCTTAAACGCAGCTGACAGAGTGAGACATCTTCAGAAATAGAAATAGAATTATGACATTAATAAAATTTATATTCAGGATAAAAAAGGAAGCATTTTGATAAGAAGCTGTGTATTATATAAACAGAACAATGTGACACAAGAAAACAATATCAGCATGATACAAAAGACAGAGAATAAAAGATGATGTGGCAGTGGAGGAGGAGGGAGAAAAGAAACAACAGACGCAGAAAGAACTTAAACGGAAGAAAGCGATCCTGTAGCGGCGGAGGAGGAAGAACATAAAAAGAAAGACAATAACTTGAAGGAAATTTACTTGTGTGGCTCTGTACAGCAATACAGCAAAATGTAGCCGGAGAGCAGGAGAAGCATAATGTACAGTGTGAAGATAGATGCGTCACTCCATCAGTCTGGTCCAGTCTTTAATCCCTCACTTCTAATTTCCAGATATTTCGTTAGCTCCTGATCTTTCCTCTTACATTGAGGTCTAGTCAAAATGTCCACCTGTGAAAACAAAATATCAAAATGGCTAACAGTTAAATCATCATTAACTGTCTGGAGCACATTCATGCTCTCCAAAGGATGAATCTCTTCAATTTTGTGATTTTTAGTGAATGGCTATCATCTAGCATCATCCTCAGGCCAATGCTGATCTAATGAGCTACATATGTTTCCAGAGAATAATTTTCTATCATGTGGCAGCAGCTTAAAGGTCCCATGTTCTAGGAAATCAACAAAATGAGCCATCAGGATTTATGTAACTTTGTGATGTCACAACAAAGGATTAAGTTTCCAAGTGCTTACCTGAAATATGCTATATTGTTATTGGATCACTAAGAAAACAGTCAGCCAATCAGAAGAGAGGCTCAGAGGCTTCTCTCTTCTAATTGGCTCGTTGACCTGTTTTTATTAGAGCTCCAGAGAGAAGCCTGAGAGAGGAGATGTAAAACTACATTGAGATGGTTTTTGGTTCTTAAAACCACAAATATATCTTCTTATGGATCAACACTTCAAATAAAACACAGGAGAAGAAGAAAATATGGAATTTAATGCATAAAATTTCACAAAGTCTCAGTTACTTCACACATCGGAATGAGGAAGAATGTGATCTCAGTGACTTTGACTGTGACTGACTATTGTTGGTTTGAGTGTTTCTCAACCTGCTGATCTCCTGGATTTTGACTCGCAACAGTCTGTAGAGTTTTTACTCAGAATGGAGCAACAACAAAAGCATCCAGTGAGCAGCAACTCTGTGTTGATGAGAAAGGTCAGAGGTCAGAGGAGAATGGAAAGACTGGTTGGAGCTGATGGAAAGGCAGTCCCTCAGATAACCACTCTTTACAAGCTTCAGAGTGAAGACAACATCCAGCCTTGAGGTGGATGGACTACAACAGCAGAAGACCACTTCAGGTTCCACTTCCTGTCACCAAGACTTGCTGCAGAGGCAGCAGATGGTGGAGTCAGAGTCTGAATCCATGGACCAACCTGCCTTGTGTTTCAACAGTCCAGGCTCGTGGTGGTGGTGTGATGGTGTCCAGAATGTTATAATCTATCTATCTATCTATCTATCTATCTATCTATCTATCTATCTATCATCCCTTCATGACCACAGTTCATCATCTTCTAATGGCTCCTTCCAGCATGATAATGCTCCGTGTCCGTGAATCCAGTAGAACACCTTTGGGGTGTGGTAGAACAGGAGGTTGGCAGCATTAATGCAGCAGAAATGATGTGATGCATCATGTCAACATGGAGTCTCAGAGGAAAGTTTCAACATCTGGTGGGTCCATGACATGAAGAAGGAAGGAGGAGGAACTACCCAGTGTTAGTGTGCTGTTCCTAATAAAGTGCTGAGTGCATATGTCATTCTAAAATGGACATTATTCAACTGCATATCTAACTGATCATTTTTTTTGTTTTTGAATGTCTTGCTTCATCTTAGAAGGAGAATCCTTATAGCTACAGTCTAACATCAGTGACACAGACAGGTGAGCTGCAGACTCTCAGGTGTCTGATATCTCTAGCCTGTTAACATTTGTAATTGTCTATTTATCTGCATGGTGCATTGAGCAACAATCAATTCTTCTGCTTAAGACTTTCTGTGTGTTTCTCCTGACTACTCCTTCATCCAGCTCACAAGATTTCTGTCACACATAATCCCCCTGGCAACCAATTTGCAGAATCAAGCTCTATGTGTGTGTGTATGTATGAGCATGTGTGCAATTGTAAAGTGACTGACAATAGGTTACAGAAAACAAAGGCTTTGACTTTATACTTAAACATCTATTACTACACAACAGAGAACGACACAACAACACAACATTTTTAAAGCTCCATATTTTCCACTTTTCCTATGTTTTATTTGAAGTGTTGATCCATAAGAAGATATTGTGGTTTAAAGAACCAAAAACCATCTCAGTGTAGTTTTACATCTCCTCTTTCAGGCTTTTCTTTGGAGCTCTAGTGACAACAGAGTTGGTGAGCCAATGAATAAACACTAAGAGAAACCAAATCCTGCAAGGTGGAAGATGGGTCCAGATGGGCGGGGCTTGGGGTGTGGCTGAGAGAGGTGACTGCTTTGAATTGACATCACAGAAATCCTGATGGCTCATTTTGTTCCTGACCTACACTACGGACCTTTAAGCTGCTGCCATATGATAGAAAATGATTCTCTGGAAAAACTGAAGTGATTCACATCTGGAGAGCATGCATGTGCTAATATAACCATTAGATTACAGGACGACACTGCCATGTCAAAGTTCCAGAAGTCCTGACGGCTGGTTTTAAGGCTCAGTGTCTGAATACAGGCTGTGTGCATTTCTCTGTGGACTGAGGCTTTGATACTTTCACCGTATTAATATAGAACCTAGACCTGCTTTATAATATATAAGACTTGACAGAGATTGTTTTCTTTTTAAAATGAAAACGTATTAATGTAGATGTACCATTACTGTCCATTTAAGAATTTAAGACAAGTTCCTAAATGACTTTATTTGGTTTTTAAATAATTTCTACATATAAATCTCTGTCGTCCTAATGCCCAGGTGATCACAATGACTGGTTTATCAATAAGGATTACGGAAATATTAATACATAGATTTAACACACAAACTACATTGCAGAATTCAACTATAAATGATGACAAACCTCTGCTACATGTAAGAACACAAATATACACATGAAAACATAAGAAAATTATAAAGTCATGTCATTTTAACACTGTAAGATTACACATGTCTAAAACGTGTCTGTCTGGAGGAGGAGAGAAGAGGGGGATCAGATGGAGGGGGGGAGACTGACTGACCTGTCCTGGGGAGAAGTGTCTTACAGAGGGTGTGAGTGAACATGAGTTCAGGCACACATGACAGTTCTCTCCTGGATTATGTGTCTCCAACAGTGATGTGGGACTGGTTTGCTGTTTTAATCCCGACTTCCTGTCTTCCGTATGAAATCCCATGTAGGTTGAAAGAGAGTTGTTGAGGTGAACGAGCGGTCACAGCTCCCTCCTGCTGGAGGGGCCTGTGGGATCTCCGTTGTGGTTTTCCGGGGGCCATTAGCAGCTACTTGTTAATCCAGTTTTAGTTTAGCTTCTTCCAAAATGGCCTTTCATTGTCTTTAAAACTAAACACTCTGCCCGGTTACCACAGGACGCCATACAACCAATTTCATGTCCCATCAGAAAGAAGCCCTGAGCTAATTAGCGAGGTGAACACACAACAATCTCTAATACAAATCTAATTATCTACCGCACTGTTATTAAAGATTAAGCAGCCACACAACACCTTTCCTTTACTTAGACTGCTGTGGGACTTATTACATGCAGTTAGTGAGATGTGAGAAGTGGAATGGGATTGTGTAAAAAAGCTGTATAATTGGAAAGTATTCACACATATACTGGTGTGTTGTCTGTACAAGCAGGAGATAACTTTGTTAACATAGCAAACAATTCCTAACTGGATCCTGTTTTTACTTTGCACAGAGTGAATGAGTAAACGTTATTTACATTTTTCATGCCTGTGGAGATGTTCTCATACTATTTTTCCTTGCTGATACCAATACTGAAAACTGAACGTGAGTATTGACCGATACCGAGGACTGATCTGATATTAAATAAATATTTTAACAGCTGTATATTATTAACCCTGTATGGGTGTGATTGCAGGTAAACTGCAAAAAATACATTAGATGCTTCCTACCAAACACCTATAGACAGTGTTTTAATGGATGTACCTAATCTGTCCACTGTTGCCATCATTTAATCCAAAACTTTATTCATCTGACAGAAAAAAAATCAAACCTTGTTTATGATATTATGTGTGTATTAATATTATTATCATTTATTAATATATTCAGTCGTTACCTCTAGTAGTTTTTATCGATAGTGGCAGAGTCCACCATTTTTGTGCTAGGATTCACAGGGAATGATGATGATGATGATGACGATGATGATGATGACGATGATGACGATGATGACGATGATGATGACGCTTGCCAAACCTTTACTTTAACTTGATTCTGGTGGTTTATCTACATTATGTTATGTCAGTTTCATAGTGAAAATCATGCGCAGGCAGCTACTGTGATGTTTGTATGTGTAGGTTAGCATTAAGAGATGTTAAAGCTATCTGTGAGTTTTGCTATTGCTACACAACCAACTTTAACATTAACAGCTATTTACCTAGCAGTCTTTCCGAGAACTTCAGCCATTGTTGCGTTTACAGGACATTAGGTTAAGATACATCCTCCAAACAGCAGCTTCTTCAGGGCAGACTGGAGGCTGCAGTCAGGAGGTGATGAGACAGGCTGACCGGGCCTTTTATGGACATTAATTGAGAAAAACTTCACATTTCACATAATGACATCATAGTGTATTTCACATGTAATTTTAGTTTCACTGTGAAAACATTTGTGTTTCTTTTTTTAATATTTTATTTATTTATTTGTTAATTTGATATGGGCACTGAATGTTAATGAACATCAGTATAACACATCTGTGGTTCCTGGGAATGTAACACAAGTAACACAAGTACAAGTAACAATACACAAACACAAATAGAAAATACACAAATATAAAGACAAATTCATTTTGCAGCATACAGATTTAAAAGTGATCACAGATCTGCTTTCATTATGTAGGATGTGTAGCGTGAATACCGCAATTTAGAATTTGCTCTCCCCTTCGGACCCAGCGTCCATTGGAATGGACATGACATATTTCTGTCTCTAAACCAATAAAAAACCCTGTAACTGAATGATTTCAACAAGCTGGTTGCTTATTGGATCCTTACTATCCAATCACAATCATTTTTGACTTTGAACCCGCCTTCAAAAAATTGACAGACATCGGACAAGACAAGCATGGCTGGCCGCCTCAGGAGAGGGAAGAGTAAGTGCCCATTTTCAATCAAAGATATAAATTTATATTCATGCTAACCAAACAAATTTGCTGTCAGTTGAATCATAACTGTTACAAGTGATGATATCTGAAGTTATTTTGAACATATATCATATTGTTAATTCATAGGATTTTTTCAAAGTCCGATGTCCATTGCAATGGACATCAGGATTTGGGCGAGTTTAGCTAACACTCACATGCTTAGTGTCATTTTGTAAAGAAACAAAATACCTGAAAGCTTTTTGTAGTTAAAGTATGGTGTCACAGTTTATTTATTCATGATTATAAAATTGGAAATATATATTTTTTTGCATATAATGTTCTTGCAGAGTTCCTTGAACGTCTGGTAAATGGAGAGTTATCTGAACTTGACTCCTTGGCTTCAGGAAATGAGGTGGATGGTGAGGATAGTGAGATAGGTGGTAAGTGTCGCGTTTTTGATGATTTTTGATGTAGTGACAGAGGAGGACAGCATCAGGACAGAGAAGGATGAAGGACAGGAGGAGATGACAGTAACTCGGAAGGAAGTAATCAAATGGCGTCACAGGCCGTTCACTACAATCATGGACACTTCCTATGAGAATCCTCAAATTGATGAAAAAGATCCCATGAGACTCTATGAATACTTCAAACAGTATATTCCAGATGATATCATCGATTTGATGGCCGACAACACAAATGTTTATGCCATGCAAAGTGGAACACTAAATTTCAAACCGACAAGTCCAGGAGAGATCACAACCCTAATCGGTCTCCACCTTGCTATGGGAGTGATGAAGATGCCAAGAGTCTCCATGTACTGGGAAGCTGGGATGGACATCGGTATTTTTCAAAACACCATCCCCCGTGACAGATTCTTCAAGCTCCGGTCACATTTGCATTTGGTCAACAATTTGGAGAAGTCGGCTGAGAACAATGACGTGGTTTTCGAGGTACGTCCTCTCTATGATGCCATACGCAGTAGATGCTTGGAGCTTCCACTTGAGGAGAACCTTTGTGTGGATGAACAAATGGTGCCATTTCGCGGAACTCTGTCTGTCAAGCAATACGTCAAAGGCAAGCCACACCCATGGGGGGTGAAAATATACTTCTTGTGTGGGAAAAGTGGCATGGCCTATGACTTCATGCTGCACCAAGGCACAACAATGGAGTTATCACAACAGCACAGGAAGCAGTTGGGACTTGGAGCTGGAGTCGGGTACCATCTTAGCCAGCGAATCACCGAGGCCAACCATAAGTTGTATTTTGACAATTATTTCACAACGTACAGTCTTCTGGAACTGCTGGCTGAGAGGAAAATTCATGCCGCTGGGACAGTAAGGGTTTCGAGATGACCAAAAAGAAACGAGGAAGCTGATGATATTATCATGAGTTAATTGTACACATAGAATACACTGACTAACAAAAAGATAACAATTCGTAATCACACAAACATATAGCTAAAGCTACAACATTACATAGTAATATCAAAGTGATGTATTGGATTGTGTATCAGTTAATTCCCTAGAGGATAAAGGGGTCCAGAGTGGTCGTTAGATGGCAGTATTGTAACGTGGTGGATATTTACATTAGAACTGATAAAACATATCTCAGCCTCCTTCTGGGCTACAGAAATGAATTTTGGACCATACTTTATGGGAATCTTTCCAGAATAATAATCCATGAATTACCTGGTGATGGGACATTCAGTTCAATGACATTTTAATCATGCTTTACAAATGTAGAATAATGGTTCTCATCCAGTTTGGAATGTAGGATGGTTTATGGCGAGGGCCTGTGGTTCCTCATGAGACCCCCCCTTTGGGTATGAAAGGGTGTTAAAGGTGATAGGTGTGTTTTCTCTTGTGAGAGAGAAATGAGTCAAGAGTGTGAATCCTGATGGTTTAGCACCTTAATAAGGCTAAATGTTACTTTTCATGTTACTTGATAAGAGGGGGCACCCACCTATCAGTCCCCGGTGAATCTCATGGATGCAACATGAACTCAGTGTCAGTCTATGGGGAGTGTTGTGTCTGTCTCCCATTTGTTGCAGGAGTGTTGATTCAGGATGAGTTCCATGAACTAACTGTAAATTCCAATGATATCTTAAAAGCTATTTTATTGGTGAGAGGAACTCATTTCTTCCCTGTTTTCTGTCCAGGTGATAGTTTGATGGTGGGAAAGTGGACATGGGAGGGTCTCCTTGATAATCCAGAGCACCCCAGTGTCCTTACCATAAATCTTGTGTCCAGGCGCTGGCGCCCACCAGTGTCCGCTACAGATGTTACAAGTGGTAAGTCATTCCAATATTTACTTCCCTACACTGTCAGCACAGTTTGTCCACATGTGATGCACCTCAAAGCTCCCTCTAGTGGTCGCCCTAGTGCCAATACCACTGTCAGCCCTTTGTCTAATGTGGTGGCGCAAATCTATGCAAAACCAGTATATTTTTCCAGTATATTGCAATGATGTAAATGACCAACTGTTAAAACAATACTTGATGTCTGAAAAAAATTATTAAGTGTAAAAACATTCTGGCAGCATTAACTGTGATCTGACACATTTTCAGCATGAAGTTTAAAGGATAATGTAGATAATGTATGTGGCACTGTCGGAGGAGCAGCATACATCTACAGTACACAACCTGCAGCTCTTCTAGTCTTTAAACTGTGGTGTTGAGTTGACGGAGCACTTAAAGCATGCAGCCAATGAAGCTGAAATATTTGCAGTTAGTGCAGAGGCTAAATTTAACCGATTCAGGAAATGACTGCGCCGCTTTTTCATGTGGTGCCTGTGAAGTGTGTCCCTCTCAGCAGTCAGATGAGCTCATGCTCATCTGTGCTGAATCTGCAGGTGCTGCGATCTCTTTCACTCACGTAGCAAAGCAGTTATTTAGTTTGCATTTCAAATGAGGAAAAGGGTAAGTGTTATAAATAGCTTATGCCAAAAGTCCACAAACCTCAAACCTCAAAATGATTAGATTTTTAGGTCTGGGGAATTTGATTAGTGCTGAGTAGCAGCTACTGACAGGCCAAACAAAGAAGAAAGGAGTTCCTGATAAATGATTGATGGTCATTGAACTGAGGTAATAGACAAATAGCTTGTGAAATGCATTAGTTAGTTCACACATCATATTATTAATTACTTTCTCTTTATTTAATTAAGTAGTCATAATTAATTTAATTTCCACCCCTTCTTAGTTGTGTCTTCTCTGCAGACAGTGAAAAAGTGTAAAATATCATGCTCAAGCTCTCAGCCCAAACGTAAATGTCATATATGTACATATATGATAGACATGTATATTTAAAATAAAAGCACATAATGTATGTAGCATTCATATATATGAAACATATCGGAAACTGGAATGATTTCATATATTGACAAATATGTTTGGCACATACAAAATGTATGTCTATGTATATATGCTTATGTTGTAGACATACAGTATGTAACATAAATATATATCCATCCCAAAGCCTGTCAGAATATGCGTATATAATAGAGACCACTTTCACAGAATGAGAACACAGACGGTTAGAAATGAATGAGAGGTGTCGATTAGTGTTGGATGAGCATCCGCCCCATGTGTAGAGGCTACAGTCCTCGCTGCAGTCGGCCCCGGTTCAAGTCCCGCATCGGACAAGCCCTTAGCTGCATGTCCTTCCCCCTCTCTCTGCCTCCCCATTTCCTGTCTCTCTCTACTGCTCTCTATCAATAAAGGCACAAAAAGCCTGAAAAAAGAAATGAATGAGAAATGAATAAAAATCACATATATAAACGTGTGTGTACTTACAAATGTATGTTTAATAAACTTGCATATATAAATTGAATATGTATCATTAACATATTATACCATATAAAGAGTCATCATATAGATATTTTTAATATATGTATATATACACATTTTACTCTGGGTATTTCATATATGTTATAAACTTATATCTTCATATATCCAGACGGAGGGATCCAGGGATATCTCCTCTCATAGGTGACATAAATGACAACATCACTCTTGATATAGGGGCATATACTATAATTCATGTATTACATTTCTGTTTGGGAGCATCTCCTCCGTGTGTGTGTGTGTGTGTGTGTGTGTGTGTGTGTGTGTGCACTGTCAAGTCAAATTAAATCTTATTCATACAGCCCAAAATAAATCATAAATTTGCCTGAAGGGCCTCAACAGTCTGTTCAGCATAACGACCCCCTCTGTTCTCAGATCCTCAAATCAGAGAAGTTAAAACTCCCCAAAGAAACCTGTTACAGGACAAGATGGGAGAAAGCTCAGGAAGAGCAACACAGGAGGATCCACCTCCAGGACGGAGAGACAGGAAATACAACAACATGGTGGATTTACAGCTGACACTGTAGGCAGTTGTCAGTTGTTTGTTTTTGTTTCCAAACTCCAGACCCAGTTTAGCTTCAGCCACTCAGAACTGATTTATTCAAACAACTGCCAGGAGGCAGCCGTGCCTGAGCTCCAGCCCGCCTCCTGAAAACGCAAGTTAATGATTGGTTAATGGGAAGGTGACACGTAAATAATTACTCTAAGACCATCCAGCAAAGCGTGTGAGAGAAGGGGCTTTAAAATACACTGAACTAATTTGATTAAATCATAGAGATTCACAGATGAGAAAAACTTTTGACTGGTGAAATGAAACATTTTTTCAGCGTGACTGAAAGAAGAGAGTTAGATGGTTTCTCTGCAACTACTGAAGAAAAGCCAGGATTGGTTTAAGCACATCATTTATATCTGACTTAGAACGTCCAACAGTAACACATGCACGTCTACCTTTGAGTAAACAATTTTTAAGATGCTACTAATATTCCACTGCATTTCAGAAGTAAATTAATTAGTCTTGATCAGTTAATCAGTTAATGTCATGATGCATTTAAAAATTTAAAAAATAAAACAGTATGTTGCTGTTGAGATAAGCTCCACCTCAACCAGCTCCTATATTAAAGAGCTTCTAAGGGGAAACTGGGGACGGTTCCAACACTTTTTGCATTTCTCTCAGTTACTAAGAGACCACCCCAACTTTTATATACTAAGCTTACATCTGTAGCTAATTACCCATCAAAGATTACATGTGACAGATCATTCACAATATTTAATTGAATGGAAGAATTCAGATGTTGCAACTGACCCAACCCCTGAGGACGGTTGTAACATATCAAAAATACGTTAAATTTCACTAATTCACTTTTAAAAAATATATATATATAAAGAGAGAGAGAGAAAGTAGGCACACTATATATTTTATTACTCATGATAAACAGAATAAAATATTTTCTTATAAGTTAAAATGATCAATTTGCATCTGTTCTGCCATGAGACTAAATTAGCTTCACATTTTGTCTATTTTGAACTAAAACAGTTTGAAACTGCTGAAACTGAAGTTGTGGTCTGTGTTGATTTGGCTGCTCAGCTTCAGGACAGTTATAAAAACTTGTTGCAACCGTATTTATGATCCTGTGATACGAGACAGTAAATCTTTTACTTCTGCAGAGAACAGGACTTTTACTTAGAGTATTTTATACTAGTGAATACTTCTTCCACTATCCAATGCTGCAAATTCAAACACTTCGATGACTTTCATGTGGGTCTGAGTGAGTTTACTCTCAAAATGACAATGTGTGTAAAACTATGAAAGAGTTTTCTCTAGAATAACCAGACCCACACTCTGAACTGGGTCCAAGCTAAATGTCCTGCAGTAACCCCTCTCTTTATATTTGAATATTTTCTTTACTTTATTGATAGAAAATAATAGAAACAATAGAAACATCTTGGGGACACCTCAGTGACCCACCTGGTAGAGCGCATAACACACAGACTTACCCAACTGCAGTGGTTATGGGTTGAAGTCCAACCTGCACCACTTTGCTGGATGTCACTCCCTCTCTTTGTCCCTGACTTCCCTGTCTATCTCTCACTGTACTATCAGAATAAAGGCAAAAATGCCCCCAAAATATCTTTAAACACATTAAAGAAACTAATAGAAACATCTCTGTGTATTCGCTTTATACCACTAGAACCCCTTGTTTCATGCTCAATCCTTAAAATGATCTCTCTACATTATAGTGTGTTTTCGTCTGTTGGAAACCATTTAAATGTTTTAATTGTCTATAATCTGCTCATAAATATAAACAAGGAAGCATATCCCATATTTGGACATCTTTGCACTGCCTTTCACCTGAATAGATTTTAAGTTGTCCTGCCTTAACTGGCCAAATAATAACTATTATCATTATTTTCCGTCCTCCATCCTTTTACAGTCCAAGGAATCAGCCCAAGATGAACTGAGTGGCGGAGTACCGAGGCAGGGACCAGCTCCAGGCCGCCCTGACGTTCATTCAGCTCCAGTTGCTCCAGCTGGACAGGCACTGTGGCGACATGGTCCAAAGCGGTTTGTTCAGCTCCTACTGCGAAATAAACTGGAGAAGCTTTCTCACAAGGTGTATGTTCAAGAGAGAGATGGATGGATATATAGATAGATATATAGATAGACAGACAGACAGACAGACAGACAGACAGACAGACAGACACACAGACAGATAGATAAAGTATCAATCTCATCATCTATCATTTATCTATGTTGACTCATCTGAAACACAGAGGTGTAACAATAACTGATATAATCAGTAATCTAACCCTAAAACCACAGTCACTGATATTGTAGGTCTATTTAACTAATCAGTTCAAACTGCCACAGTGGGCTAATGAAGCCGGGTCGAGGTCTGGTCATTGGTTCTGGTCTGATGGAGTCAATTATCTTTAAGAGGTATAGATAGATTAGTGTCCTAATTTATTATCACACTGTGAAGTTTCTTGTATTTGTTGACTTAAATTTTATTGACTGTAAAATAAGCCAGAGTTGGTATATTGTTTGTAAAAGGTGGTTGTCAAATCCTCTATGAATTTCATTTCACTCACACCTTGTTGTGTCTTTTGATTTGTTGTTGTGTTTTCGGATTTGTTGTTGTGTCTTTTGATTTGTTGTGTTTTCCCATTTGTCATTGTGATTTGCGCTTCGCGGCCACCGTATAGAAACCACTTCTGACGTCACACACTGTGAGCACTTTGGCTTTGGACAGATCTAGTAGTAAATCCTCGATGGTTGGTAGCAGGAAGTGGCTGCGCTTCAGCGCCTTGTTCAAGGGGTTTGGGGTCGATACATACCCTTAGCTTGATCCAGTCTGTGCTGCGTTCCACTGGCGCAACGATTCGTCTGTGCAGTAGTTCCTGCAGTTCATCCTTCAGCGGCTTCCTCATAGCAGCTGGAACTCGTCTCTTTGGCAGTTGTAGTGGTTTCACTGTGTTGTCTACCTCTATTTTGTCTTCCTCCTTAAGGCAGACCAGTGAACACGTCAGCATACTCTGTTTTCATTTGTTCAATTCTCCACTATCCACTTACAGGCTTTTCTGAGGTGACTATGCTGTCTATGGTCATAATGTTTTCATAGTGCACTTTTGTCAGTCTCATGGCCTCACTGACTCTTTTACCCAGTAGTGGCCTGGAACCACC
>NW_019525240.1:1067898-1068754 GCF_002814215.2 Seriola lalandi dorsalis | reverse complement strand
GTTCTGCCATGAGACTAAATTAGCTTCACATTTTGTCTATTTTGAACTAAAACAGTTTGAAACTGCTGAAACTGAAGTTGTGGTCTGTGTTGATTTGGCTGCTCAGCTTCAGGACAGTTATAAAAACTTGTTGCAACCTTCTCCACCCTGTCAGCCATGACTGAACATCATGTGCTAGACACACTGACCTGGACACATGCTAACCATGTAGCTTAGATAGGGGTTACTTAATTAGTTTGAATCATTGTTAGTCAACAAAACAATGATTCACGCTAATTAAGTTTTGATGAATTCATACATAAGGTCAGGGAGGTTTGACAAAAATACAGCTCACGAATAAAATGACTTTATAAATGCAGCAGCAGATGTTGAATGTGTCTTCTGTCTTTCTGCTGGGGGAGGGTTGAACTGAGCATGTGCAGAACGCATGGCATCACTCTTGCATGTTTCTGATGGGAGAAATAAGACTTGTTGCAATGCCCCCCAGTCTCCTCTAGATTTCTCCATCCGTATTTATGATCCTGTGATACGAGACAGTAAATCTTTTACTTCTGCAGAGAACAGGACTTTTACTTAGAGTATTTTATACTAGTGAGTACTTCTTCCACTATCCAATGCTGCAAATTCAAACACTTCGATGACTTTCATGTGGGTCTGAGTGAGTTTACTCTCAAAATGACAATGTGTGTAAAACTATGAAAGAGTTTTCTCTAGAATAACCAGACCCACACTCTGAACTGGGTCCAAGCTAAATGTCCTGCAGTAACCCCTCTCTTTATATTTGAATATTTTCTTTACTTTATTGATAGAAAATAATAGAAACAATAGAAACATCTTGGGGACACCTCAGTGACCC
>NW_019525240.1:1058343-1067848 GCF_002814215.2 Seriola lalandi dorsalis | reverse complement strand
AGACAGACAGACAGACAGACAGACAGACACACAGACAGATAGATAAAGTATCAATCTCATCATCTATCATTTATCTATGTTGACTCATCTGAAACACAGAGGTGTAACAATAACTGATATAATCAGTAATCTAACCCTAAAACCACAGTCACTGATATTGTAGGTCTATTTAACTAATCAGTTCAAACTGCCACAGTGGGCTAATGAAGCCGGGTCGAGGTCTGGTCATTGGTTCTGGTCTGATGGAGTCAATTATCTTTAAGAGGTATAGATAGATTAGTGTCCTAATTTATTATCACACTGTGAAGTTTCTTGTATTTGCTGACTTAAATTTTATTGACTGTAAAATAAGCCAGAGTTGGTATATTGTTTGTAAAAGGTGGTTGTCAAATCCTCTATGAAAACCTCTTTTTCATTTCACTCACACCTTGTTGTGTCTTTTGATTTGTTGTTGTGTTTTCGGATTTGTTGTTGTGTCTTTTGATTTGTTGTGTTTTCCCATTTGTCATTGTGATTTGCGTTTGGCGGCCACCGTAAAGAAACCACTTCTGACGTCACACACTGTGAGCACTTTGGCTTTGGACAGATCTAGTAGTAAATCCTCGATGGTTGGTAGCAGGAAGTGGCTGCGCTTCAGCGCCTTGTTCAAGGGGTTTGGGGTCGATACATACCCTTAGCTTGATCCAGTCTGTGCTGCGTTCCACTGGCGCAACGATTCGTCTGTGCAGTAGTTCCTGCAGTTCATCCTTCAGCGGCTTCCTCATAGCAGCTGGAACTCGTCTCTTTGGCAGTTGTAGTGGTTTCACTGTGTTGTCTACCTCTATTTTGTCTTCCTCCTTAAGGCAGACCAGTGAACACGTCAGCATACTCTGTTTTCATTTGTTCAATTCTCCACTATCCACTTACAGGCTTTTCTGAGGTGACTATGCTGTCTATGGTCATAATGTTTTCATAGTGCACTTTTGTCAGTCTCATGGCCTCACTGACTCTTTTACCCAGTAGTGGCCTGGAACCACCCGGAACTCCAACTGGTGGAGTTTGTGGTTTCTTGGGTTTCTTATTTTTATCTTACATTTTCCCAGTTTGCTTTTGTTGTACATTACTAGTGCGTTCTGTGTGTGTTCTGGTTTTGTGTCTGGATTAAACAGGTTAATTGGAATAACATCGCAAGTGGCACCACAGTCAATTTGGAATTTATCAATATCTTTGCCCAATAGCATTCCAGCAAAGAGCAAACAATAAATCCGCTAGCTAGCTTGGTTAACAAAGTGCATTCACATTAACCATGATTTTAACTGGGATGCTAATGTCTCTTCTTCTCTGGTCAAAACAAAAATGTACTAACTTTTGGGGTACATGGTTCACATTAAAACTGTATGTATGTACTGTATTCTGAAAAACAGTGAACAGAAAGTGATGACGTATTTCTGTAGGCCAACCCAGATGTTAGCATCACCCTGGTTGCCTTGACAAAATGCCAGTGTGTTTTACACGGGTCTTTGGGGTATAAATGAACTACATCACAGTCACATCACCAACATCAACATCACCGATACTAAGTTTTGAAATTGTAGTTTGATTTAGTGCTTACCTCTTCTACAAAAGCCTTCCTCTTAGAAACTTAGTGATAGTTTGCAAACGCACAAGTATTACAAGGCTGTGAAGGTGGGCTGGTTAGTAGTAGATTTTTCTATTTGACATGATGATGTTTAGTCTCATTTAGCCACTTTTCGCAACTGGCCTTTTTTATGTGACATAAAAGCTTAAAGAAATCAAGACTGGGGTATCTACTGAAGTATTTTATGTTGTAGAATAAAACATGAAAATGTCTTGAGTTTGTGTTGACCACAGACCTTATTTCAGTCATCTAACCGAAAATGGCTAATTACTAATTTCCGGGTTTTATGACTCTGGCACTCAATTAAAACTAGATAACTAAGCAAAATTGTCTGTGAAAACTTCCTCCTCCACCTACAAAATAACAAGGAAACAACTAATAAATACAAATGAGGTCCTCTGGCCTGCCTCGTCCAAACAGCTTGTTCTAGATTCTAGATCAGGCATGTAAATCAAGCAGTCATGACTCCAAACATACTTCTCTTTGAGGCCTGTAATATCTAGTTAATTGTGTAATTATTTTCAGAAGGACCACCAGAACACTGATCAGAAAGAGTGAATTTAGCCAATGACACTGTAAAAGAGTGCTTCAGGAATGAGTCCTAACTCCCAGAAATGAGTTAGAATTTTAGCACTTCTGGCTCTTCATCCCAAAGTTGATGCATATTTTTGAATTATTCTTTAAAGGAAATTTGCTGTAGAGATCAAAACCGTTTTTTGTACAGGGTGTAAACAACGGCAAAAATAGGCATTTTAACATGGGAGTCTATGGGGAATGATTCACTCTTGGCCATTAGAGGAACTGTTGGCACCTCCGTGCTGGGTTCATTTTTCAGCCCCAGATTTTGCTGCTTGGGAAAGGGTTGTTTGACAGCAAGATAAAGTGGTGAAGATATTCTAAATAAATCATACACTTAAATTGATATTAGTTTTTTTCTGTGGTTATTTTTTTTTTTGAAGTGGCTAAAACACATTTTTGTGGATGGCTCCGTCCACAGCAGCACATCACACAGCTTCTGTGCTGGTGTTCCTGATCCAAATCTACTACACTAACTATATATAACTACTTTACACAACATGTTAAATAACCCAAACTATCACTTAAATGTTAAACTAAGAACAGAGTGTCTGGACACCTATAACAAGATGTGATAAAAAAATGATAGGACAAACCAGAAAAAAAATAAAAGCCACAGCAGTAGAAGCTGGTACACATCATTGTTCAAAGAGATGGACAGAACTGATTCTCCAGAGCTTCAGTGTTGAAGCTGATTACTAGCGGTAAATGCACTGCAACTAATTGTTTATTATCTTGGCTCTTTTTTATAATACACAGAATCTCAGAAATATGGAGTGGAGCCAAACACTTTGATTTTTTTTCATACATAATTAAATCTTTAAACTTATTCTAAACACACAAACATCAGGAACCAGTGGGCAGATGCTGAAATGGACGATCTCTTCTCACAGGTCCAATTAATCTTCTAACCGTCAGAGTTCAGAGTAGCTATAATCATAATGCAGCTTTTTTTAAGTGAGATGAAATGTTTTCTCAACTCTGTGAGGCTGTGTTTCATTTTTATTTTATTTGTATGATTAATTTTCTACCATAAGAGGAAAATGAAATAGGCAATGAAATATATTTTGCATCTAATTTAATTCACTTTTCCTTATGTATTAGGATCTAATATTTCACTTCAGCAGTTTAAAACTCATAGGTTTCTATTGGGCTGAATAATGCTTGGCTGTTCAGCAAGTTGAGGGTTTAAAGGTTTTTTATGTATTTATTCCAAAATATAAAAAGTTACAATAGCATAAATAATTTCCCCCAGGTCAAAGGTCAACAGAAATTATTCGATTTTTGGGAAGAAGATGCAGCTGCTGTAACGGAACAGAAATATCTTTTGTACTAGAGCTAGAACACAGAGATAATATTAAATGTGTTGAGTATACACACTCCAGTGGTGAAGTTTGGGTCTCTGCCTGCAGCTTCTTGGCACTTAGTCATCTGCAACACATTTTTAAGAGAGAGCCAGTAAATGTCACTTGTGAAATACGTTATTTCCTGGGTCTAGTCAGTATCGCTGCATATTCACTATCGTACGGATGTCGCAGTGATGTACAGCTCCACAGAGAACAGAACGGAAAGGATGAAAAAGTGACTTTCTGGTGATGAAGAAACATCTTCCAGTAGGAAAAGAGAGCAGCGCCGTAATAAAAAGCTAATTTGAATGTATTGTGGTTCCCAGGCTCTGCCCCTTATTCTGACAAATGAGTCTGTCCCTTTACTTTGGCTTTGAATCTCATTGTAGAGCTAAAAATTTGAGTTACTTTTGTCAAGTGATCAGTCATGGTGTCTTCTAAACATATTTGAACAGTCATTATCAAGTCAGTGACATATCTTTACGAATTAAATTTAGTAGGATTAGATGGCATCTGTTCTAATGAGACAGAAGTCATCATGTATGTGAGTATCTACTGTATTTATAGCAGTGACAGTTGCATTGATTGATGTGCTTCAAGGCTGATCAATGCATCTTCTCACCATCATCCAGCACTTTTTTTTCTGTGGACATGAACAAAAACATAGGTGGGCTTCCTCAGGTAAAACATACCTGTATTTATAGTGATTGTATGATGAGATGTCATCATCTCTCGATGATACCATTTGACAAATTTCAAAAGAAAGAAAAATGTCTAACAACAAAGAATGCTCTCCAGGATGTAGGCAGACATGTTTCCTTGTTGGCGATCAATAAAAGACTTCATGACCAAAACCTCAGAGGACTCACCACAAGACACAAATACAGACGGATGAGACTGCAGCTCACAAAAACATACAGAGAGAGAGTCGTTTTTAATGAAACAAAAATCAACCTCATGGAACAGCTCATGACCTGAAGCCACCACCTCATTTGTCAAACACGGTGTCAAACATGGTTCTGTTGTTGCATGTATGTATGACTGACAGTTTATCTGACACACATGGCATTTACTGATGATTTCACTGCAGATGGAAGCAACAGGGTGAATGCAGAGGTCTACAGGAGCAGTCCGCGCTCACGTTCAGTCAAACGCATCAAATCTCACTGGACGACGTTTCGTCATTCAGCGGGACAGTGATCTGAAACGTAAGGTCAAAGCAACCAAAGAGCTTTTTAGGGTGAAGAGGTGGAACATCCTCGACTGGCCGAGTCAGTCACCTGATCTCAGTCTGGCTGAGCGGCAGTGCAAGACCAGACTAAACACAGAGACCCCACGACAAGAAGAGCTGGAAGAGGCTGCAGTGAAGCTCTGGGAGAGCATCACCATGAAGATACAAAGTGTCTGCTGATTTCTGTGGGTCAAAAACTTCAGGACGTCAGATATTATATATCATGATTTAGTTGGACAAGTGTTTCTGTCCAATTATTTCTGAACCCCTAAACTTTGGTCACTGTGTGTTAAAGGGATTGTACTGTGTCTCCCACACAGTTCTTTCTATGTTGATGTAAAGCTGCTCAAATTAAACTTAACCCAACTGAGACTCTGAGTCTGAAGAATTAGGAAAATGTGCAACTGTCTGAATACTTATGGTATGGATTATATACAGTGGTAACGCTTTAAAGATTGTCACTTCACTTTTCTAAATAAGGTCCAAAAAATGCAAAACATCAGCTGCATTAAGTCTCTCAACCATCCTTTTATCATTAAGTAAATACAACACACAAGATCAGCAACCTCTGAATAATGTGTTTGTCACGAGCTGAAATAACTCCACACTGCACTGAACTGTGGTGAGGTCTGAAATCTGAAGCTTCTGTACAAATACATTTGAAGGAAACATAATTGCCACCAGAATGTGTTTTCTACTAACATAATGATGAAATATTTATTTATTTATTTGACAAGTGACAAATATGTTGACACTGAACACATCAGTAAAATATATACAGACATGTTTGTTTTATAGCTGATGTTGCAGAACAATCTTGTCGTGACTCCAGCATCATTAACTGTTTCTGGTTCTGTTCAGACTCCCACAGATCCTGTTTCAGGTTAGAGAAAGACCCTTGTCTGGTTTGATACAGAAAACGTTCACAACCTGTTCATTTACTTTTAACCAAAACCACCATCTTTCACTGACCTGAAATAAAGAGCTGTTGTTGTCTAAACCACAGACGTGACTCTGTGAACCCTGGTTGTGGTGTAACAGTCGTCCATCCACCTCCACCACCACCTGGTGACTCTGCTACTGTGACTTCTGCCTCTAAGAGTCTCTCAATCAAAACAATAACAAAAGACAGCATTGGGTGACGTCATGAAATAGCGTAGGGATCATGGGAGTTGTTGTCTTCACCACCGTTACCGTAAGCTCCTCCCAGTTTGGATTCCTTCAGTGTCAGTGGTTCAGGAAATCAAACATACTCTGATTCTAACCGTCTGTGTTTGAGCGACGCTGTACGGAGGACAGAGACTCAGGGAAGAGCTGGAACTGAGATTGAGGCTAACCTTTGTTCTGATTGTTTCTCTGATAACTTATGAACCAGACGTTCAGCAGGTTTTTACCAGCAGCCGAATTATCCACAGAGGTGTCCTCCTCTCCATAACAAACACACCAGGAGATTAAAACCAGCAGAAACACCCAGAAAACAGTTTTACTTTAAAACTTAGAGATTCACCGACGCTCTTCAGTGACACAGGACAGGACGTCTCCAGCAGCTGGGAGCTGAGCTGTCTAACATTTCCTCAGCTTGTTTCTCTGATAACTTCAGATCCAGACGTCCGACGACTAAAATCCTTCATCTGGTTCAAATATAGAGCTGAAAACCACCAAGGTGTAAAAAGTGTATGTGGCTTAAAACTAGACAAAAGTCAATGTTGAGCTTCTGTCAGACAAACACACTGACACATGATCATAGAGGATATGATGTCATTTATAGGTGACCAATGAAACGGAGCGTTAAAATCACAGATTTCTCTAGTTTGAGAATTGATGGAAACATTTGTGATAATGTAAGAACACAACTCAACATAGCTCTAGTTGTTTTTATGCATTTTAATGTGGAAATGTTACAGATTATAACTTTAAGTTTCCAGTTTCATTTATTAATTAATAACATATAATCCAGCCACGTTTCCGACAAAACACATTTGCTGTTGACACGTGTGATTTATCCATGTGCAGTTTTTCTGAAAGCCACTTACTTTAGTTGATTTTGTCTGTTTCTCAGTTGTTTTGTAAAATAAACTTGTACCACAAGGTGACAGCAGGTGTTATAATAACAAGTGGACTTTAGTGTTATGATGAGAATCAGTGGCCCATTGTGTGAAACAGTTAATCAATACTTTAAGGTTCAGAATTTACAAAGCTCAGAATCTGCTTAATAAAAATAGCCTGATATAAAACTTCAGTGTTACATGATGTTATTAGAGAGTTATCAAACTCAAAAATACAGAGAAGTCCATTTACCACTTCCTCACCCACATGCAGAGGTTTTTATAAGTCATCCATTATCAGCTTTTGTTCAGTCTCTCCAGGAGTTTGACATTCACTAACTTCAGCTGGATTTACTTCAGCCTGCATAAGATGAAAGAAACCTGGGTCACATTAAGATTCAACATCAAGGCAGTAAAGAATCATGAGAGCCAAACAAGAATTAGAGCCCCTCTGGGGCGGCCCGACCATTTAAAGAGAGGGAAGATAGAAGCCCTGAGCTGAGGCTCAGCAAATGGATTCAGAACAACCCAGCTCATTTAGACACACAGCCCTGTGGCTCCGACTCAACCATCCATCCATGTACATCTGCAGATATATAAACACCCCTGTGCTTTCATGTGAGGAGAGAAAACCTATACCCATATACTCTGCTTGTTTAACTCATTTTTGTGTCTCACAAAGCCTTTGTCACACAGGTAAGACACTGTTATTGTCATTAAAGTACATACTGTACATGCTGCACCATTACCAATATCTCACCCAAAGAGTAAAGCATTTCATATTTCTCTGACTCATATCTTGTCTTCTGATTTATTGCACAAAATGTTCACATTTAAAAAAGAGTCAGAGCTGTGTGGACATATTATTGGTTACAAAAATAACTTTTACTGTAATGGAATATTCCGCTTCACCTCTGCTGGAAAGGCAACTCTACACAATATTTACATATTTTAATACATAAATCTTTAGCTTAAAGGCTGTGTGAGGTCCTCTCCTCTTGTCAGGATTTGACAGCTGTATCTTGAATGTTTTATGATCTTTCTCTAAACTAATCATACTACAGTGGCCATGTACAGATATTGTAAAATGATGATGATGTAATCAATCACGTGCCTCTATACACCTTACCCTTTATCATGGTATAAAACCTGTATGGTCAAAGTTTTGCTGCTCTAAATATAGGATGTGTCCAAAATTACATCTGCAAAGGAAAACAACTTTCAAGAGTTCATCTCATCTGACAAGTCAACATGGCAAATGCCATAGAGCAGTGGTTCCCAACCATATATGTATGAATAATATTTTTAAAGGTCCATATTTTACACTTCTCATGTGTTTTATTTAGAGTGTTGATCCATAGGAAGATATATTTGTGATTTTAAGTCCCAAAAACCATCTCAGTGTAGTTCTACATCTCCTCTCTCAGGCTTCTCTCTGGAGCTCTAGTAACAACAGGTCGGCGAGCCAATTAGAATAGAGGAGGCTCTGAGCCTCTCTTCTGATTGGCTGACTGTTTTCTGAGGGATCCAATAACAATATAGCGTATTTCACCAAATCCTGCAAGGTTGGATGGTGGGTCCAGGTGGGCGGGGCTTGGGGTGGTGACTGCTTTGTTGTGACATCACAAAGTTCCAGAAGTCCTGACGGCTGGTTTTAAGGCTCAGTTTCTGAATACAGGCTGTGTGCATTTCTCTGTGGACTGGGGCTTTGATACTTTCACAGTATTAATATAGAACCTAGACCTGCTTTATAATCAAACAACACATGTGCATCTACCTTCATACCATATGGACCTTTAAAACCTTTAAAATAAATTGAGCCTTTAAAACATAAAAAGTGTATAAAAACTCCTTTCATTGTTTTTTTTTCTTCACGTCTTTAGACCTTTCACTGTGATAAGCCAATTATGTTGTCACCATTGGACAACATCATATTCTTGTTTGCTATATCAGTCTGAATGTGCACTAAAAGATGACATCCATGGCAAAAGCTAGATAATCAAAATGGATAGCTGCTTAGCAACAGGAAGAATTAAAAGGACATAGAGTCAACAGACAGACGGTGAATCTACAAATGATCTCTCCTCCATCAAAAAACAAAGAAAAATGTATTCCTACATGTTTCCCGTACTTACGAATGTGTGCCGCCAGCATTTGTGAGATGGGTGGGGTGAGTGGGCCGTGAGTTGGAAAAGGATGGGAACCGCTGCCATTGAGTGTAAAATAGTGTGGCTGCATTAAAATAGAGTTCATTTACTTTCGGAGATGTGTGGTGAATGTGAGGCGTCTGTGTTTCAGACTCTTCTGTTATTACTGCCAAGTTTGACACATTAAAGCTTCCAGGAAAATCCGTATTCCCTGGTTATATTTACCACTTGGCGAACTACATTTGCAAGTCAAAAATGGTAATTAGGTGAGTGACTGTCCTTGCTGTCCATCTGTGTCCTGGCTGGATCTCTGGTCTCTGTTCGCGGAGGCACTCAGCATCTCATCAGGCTCCATAACTCAGACTTTACACCAGCAGCAGAGGAGGAGGAGGCTCTGAGTGTATCGCAATCGTGTGCACAACACATCACTATGCAGTAGGAAAAACAACACTCAGCGGGGGCTGTTCAATTCCCTTATATCCTCCCAGGGCGAACAGCAGATCTGTGTCCAACACCCCCTCAACACCCCACCCCACCCCACC
>NW_019525240.1:1056976-1058323 GCF_002814215.2 Seriola lalandi dorsalis | reverse complement strand
CACACACACACACACACACACAGCCGCAGCCCACCCCGGCCCCCGGAGGGTAGCATAGCAGCTAATCTGTCAGTCCTCTCTGCAGGACTTCTCCTTTATTATGAGATAGACTTTTACAAGAATACCGTCATCATATGTGGGACTCACCTCGCAGGTGAAGTGACACATTCTCACACAGCAGTGTCAGTCACTAACTGGCTCCTCATTTATCACTGACATCCAGACATTTCTATCACACAGCAAGAACCTGCAGCAGAATCTACTGGAGCTCTGATGATATCAGTGAACATTTCAGTCAGGTTCTCATTTTTTATATCATGAGCATATGTAACACTAAATTTAAACAGAGGCAGTTACACCTGCCCAACTGCACTAAGACCTCACTAAAATCAGAGAGATTATCATGTTATTAAGTCGCTTTCATGATCACGTGGTTTGTGTTTCTGTGTTATAGTGAGATATTTCATTGTATTAAGTCTATACTTAAATTGGTTGGACACAACATTCGAATAATGTGTCAGTATAACAGACTTTAATTTGGTTATATAAACTACAGCCTCCAAAACAGCTGTCAAATCAACACCTCTCTGAAAAGTGTTTCCTTCATAATAATAATAATAACTTTTATTTACATAGTACTTATCATAACCAGAGATTACAAAGTGCTTCACAAGTTTAAAATAACAAAACAAGCAACAAACTTAAACAAACAACCTCTCTGCTTAAAACATGTCACTTATATTAAATATTAAAATCTAATGTTGTAATGATAAGAAATGAAGTTTCTTACTTTGCTTTCATCAAATACAAATTGTGTCATTTCCTCAGTGAGTTCCTTCTGTGAGAACATCTTCCTCATTCTTCTTTGATTCACGTAACCGATACTGAAACTGCATAATTGCACTGCAATTAGTAGAATAGTAGAGGTCTTAACAAGCTGATGAGTTGCAGAGACTGATTCCCTTTTGCGTCAGTATTTCACATATGTTCAGTCCCATCACTGCCTGTGTCGTACAGAGGTCAGATCTCTGTGAGAACTGACAGAGGCACCAGAGGAAATCACCAAACTCCACTCAGCTCTGTGAGTAAAACTTCAGTCGCTCACCTCATCAAACCTTTAACAAGACGCACTAGGAATCACAATTTCAATGTCCTGAATGTGACAAAATCATAACCTGCTGAAAGAACCAGCCTTTAATGTGATGGAGACAAAGGCACAGCCGGTGTGGGGATATAAAAATATGACAAATGTAAATCACAGTGAAGGGGCGACTTTAGTTTTAAATACAGAGGGGCCAGCCTACAGACCTCAGTCTCAACTGGTTGCTGTGAAAGCTGAACCCCCCC
>NW_019525240.1:1048079-1056956 GCF_002814215.2 Seriola lalandi dorsalis | reverse complement strand
ACCTCCTCCCCAGACTTTTTACCACTAGTGAAATGTCACAGTATGTTAAGGTAATGGACCCAAGCGCTGCCCACATTACATTTGTTTCAAGAGGCTGCCATTCTTGGGGTGTGCACAGTATATACACAGCCACCCAGTAAATAATTCAGCAATCAGTGAGTCTGAAAATTAATTTGGGATCTGCTGGGTGAGACTTGTTGACACAGAGAGCGGCTAGAGAGCCAATCAGTCTCACAAAAAGACAATTACCAAATGTAAATACTGGACACTTGACACGTGAATGGGCACTGTGTGTGTGTGTGTGTGTGTGTGTGTGTGTATGTGTGTTTTGCAAAAGCAAATTCAATCCTCAGACTATACTGACATCAAATGGCCGCTTGTAGGAAGTTCACCATGTAGGAGCTGAGTCTCCTCATGTGGTCAGGATCAATGCGAGCTCCTGTGGGGTTTCTGCAGCAGCAACTATCACTGATAGGAAATAGACTTGAGAGCGACGTTATGTAGCTGTAGGTGTCAGTTTCCTGCAGAAGCGCCCCAGGTAATTTTTCACATACAGTTCATACCTCTCGTATCTTTCGGTGTGGCTACTGTTGGAACATTCAGTACCAACAAAGGCAGCAGGTTTGTCAGGGAATTCCCAGTGAATGAATGCTGTTGTAATGTTTATGTGATGTTATAATAACCAAACAGTTCCATCATGAACAGCCTCTGGTCACAGTGGAGAGGAAAAACACCTTCTAACAGAACTGGACCGGCTGGGTGGAGAGGAGAAAGAGGGGGGAGAGAGGAGGAATAGGAGGGAGAGAGGAGGAGAGAGGTTTTCATCAACTTCACGTTCTGAAGTTGTAAAACGAGTTTGTCAGCACATTCTCTTAAGCTCTTCACGCCTTCTATCTGTAAGCTCGGAAAAAAGACAGTTGAACTTGAGCTGATAGGCTACTTAGTTCAGCCAAGAAGGTTAGTCACATGCAGATTACTATATGTGGACACCTGAACTTCACACCCAGGGTCCAAAATTATATCAATATCACTTATCTGCTAATATTTTTTAGTTTTTTGTTCAACTTGAATATCTAGAAGAGCAGGTTCTGTTTGTCAAAAAGCTGGTCATCAGGTTCACTCCTACAGCTGTGGCATATATAGGAATCAATCTGCAGAAACTCTGTCATACATATTGATGACACTCAAGGTGAAAGCAAAGAAACACTGGTCGACTGAAAAGAAGACTGAACACAAGTCCACCACTGTATCAAATATAGAAAAGGGGCGACAATGGGTTGTATAGGAACAGTAGCATTTTAAGATCTAGTACAAAGCTGTGTTCTCCAGGTTGGTTTGCTTTAGGTGAAACAGGTGCTGCAGACTTCTCTCTCTTAAGATTTTCTCTTTGCGTCTGCATTTTATTAAGTTAAACTTGGGCCTGTTTAGTCATATACATCAATAATATTCATTCTCTTTGTATTTTCAAATCCCTCCTCACTAAACTTACCCACTATGTTTAACTCCAACACCAGCCTTTAATCATGTATTTTTATGTATGTTTTATCTATTTTGTATTCTATGCCTTGTTTTAACTGTGTGTTATAAGGCGCCCTTGAGTGCCTTGAAAGGCGCCTACACATAAAATCTATTGTTATTATTTTTAATATTGTTATTATTATTAGGATTTTTATATTGCAATGGAGCAATAACTGCACTGTAGTTTTATTTCTCAGTAAATAAACAGTAACATGCTGCACACACATTAATGTACTGATAATAATGTTAAAATATAAAATATTATTAAAAGTTAGTTCCAAGCAAATAATTTGATTGGACTGGAGTCATTCCATGAGTGCTGATGCGACTTTTAACTCTTGTATCACTCCGCCTCGCAGGTGCTCTATTAAGCGTTAATCAGCGTTACATTAACGGTCGTTATCTCTCTTAGATTGTAACAAACTTTGCAAAGATGAAAATATTTCCAGAAATAACATGTGTATTAAATCATGTCTGGTCGTCAGAGGAGGATGAAAGGGAGAAGCTTTCAGCGGACTCCTGAGGTAACATGTAGACAAAGCAGCAAGCAAGTGTGCACTGTGCAGGTCAGGAATATGTGTATGTGTTGCTTAGCAACAGTCCAGTACCAGTCCAGTTGCAGAACTACTTGCGTCGTCAAATAAACGATAAACAAACAAATCATAATCTGCTGTTGCTTATTTAACTAATGTGGTAAATGCTTGTAGAACTGTTGTATAAAAGCAATAGAGGGAGTGATGTAATGAATATCAGCACAGCTGTGATTCGAACCAGACAATCACAGCCGTGCAGTACAACATCACTCCCTCGTGATATAGCTTCAATAACAGTCACAGAAAACATTTCACTACTTTTAGTGCTTTTACTGTTAAAACTTAGAGCACATTTTCCTCAAAATATACATTTATAACTTTACCATTCACAATGCAGGACCTTATCTTCTAGCCAACCATCTATCCAACGGATTGGGTGCTACCTATCATATCAGTGTTGTATTTGAACTTTACATTATTTATTTGTATCACTGTACTGACACTAGCTCCTGGTCTTCTTTCCTCCACTTTTTCTTCTATTTTTCATGCATCTTGTATTTCACTCTCAGGTGTTTTGGAAGCCTCATACATAGAATGTGTAACTTCCTGTCACTGCTTCACTGGGAGCTGCCACACATTCTACAAATGGCCGTTGGCTATCAGAACGACAACACAAGAAGTCACACTTTTTAATGCCTCGTTTTCTACACATTTTCCCTGTAGGTAAATAACTGAGAAGATCATTTTAGGTATTTTGGCTCATCAGAAATAATGAATTACAGTAGTTTTTTTTAATAATCTTAAGTAGTAGTATTTAATTTACATTAAATCCATCTCAAGGCACCACCATTAAAAATAGAAAGGATATCAATTCACTGATTCAGGCTCATGATCACTGTCAATTTGGAACTCCAAATTCAGATTCGAACCCATGGTCGCTGAGGTTAGGAACAAGTCCACGTGGTACGCGCTCTACCAGGTGAGCCGGCGAGGCGCACCAGTCACTTTGTCTCTTTCTTTAGAAAATCAGACAGCACAGCGCATATATGGAATAGTTCTATTTCACAGCGTGAGCATCTTCATCAATTGCCCCCCACAGCGCCGTGTCAGACATCTGGTAAATCCACTGTGAGCTGCTGCTGCTACAGCTAGCCTCAGGTTGTGGTGCGCTTAAACTTTTCTCTCCATTGCGCTACTCAGTGGATACATTTCAAATATTATACAGTACCTTTTGATTGTATGTAGTTTAACAACATGTGGACTGTTAATTGTGAAATACTTTTTGGCTACAATACTGTGCTGCCAATTCCTCATTTTTCTGTAGGGATTTTTTATAAATAAAAATGTGTTTGTCTACTGATATTGCCACATTTACTAACATGTTGTCATGTTAATATTGCTGACATTGGATTTTCACAGCAATCCTTACCTTGTAGTTTCCAAACATCGTAGGATTGTCTTGTGGAGACTCCCCAAGTGGATCCAGGAACAGGGGCTTGGATAGATGACCTAGTGATTAAAGTAAATAAATAAATAATTATATGTATATATATATTTTTTGTTTATTTCATTATCCATACCTTTAGTGTCCAGTGGTGATGCTCATTTATAATTTTCAAGATGACTTCATACTCCATGGGCTTGTACTGAAATAAAACCAAAAAGAAACCAATTAATTTAATTGTCTACAAAATAAGAACTTAGAAATTAAAACAAATGCAAAGCACGGATGCCTAATAAAAATTATTTTATAGCCTACAACACAGTTCACTGTACATTTATTTGCCATAACTATATATCACGTTTTATTGAGAATACTGTACTTCACTTTCCAACTGGAAACTGCACTGTTGGGACATTGTGTATTGACATTTCTTTTATTGAAATTAAAAAGAAACTTTACACTTCTGCAACAACTCGAGCATAGCTTGGAGTTGCTTGTGATGGTCTTGGTGGGAGGGATGTAGCTAGTTGGGGTGAGGATACAGGTGTTGTTGCTGGAGCGGCTAATGATGTGGGTGCTGCAGCTGCTCCTACTGTTTATAACCCCAGTGTGGCACTCTGGGTGTCTCATCGGTGCTCAGCTTCAGATGGTCTATAATAATCCTGTGAAAGATTGTCCCATCATCATCCAGGAGATCAGCACTTATACCCCGGATTGCCTTAATAGTATAGGGTCCTAAAGCCACCGTAATGTTCATCTTAGGCAGCTGGAGCAGGACAGCAGCTTGTCGGGGCAAGTATGACCTCTGGCATACGGACGCTTTTTTTCTTTTACAAATTCTTTACAAAAAATAAGCTAAAGCCTTAAGCTTCAGATTGGAAACATTTCTTCTTGTATCATTTTTTTCAGTATACTAAGTATACTACAGTAACACCACCGCCCAAAAATATTGAACAAAAATACTGTATTTGTAATTAACGAGTCCATTCACATACCACATCAACTCAGTGATGAGAAGTTCAGGTGGCTACATGAATCAAGTGATTTGAGTGCAGCGCTGCCACGTATGGATGACCACAGCAGGAGTAGACACAGAATTGTGTTGATGAATGAAAACAGGTGATTAGAAAATGGAATGTAATAGTAAACACACAACATTCCCTGTGTTTATGTCACTGCTCACCAGGCACCTGCAAACGCCTGATAACGTCAAGGTTTTGGTAGCTTGGATCTTAAGGCGCAGGCTTTTTCCTCCGCAACCGGATTGGATAGAGCCTGTGACAACATGGCACTGGTGAGTCTCGGGACTTGGCAGGCGGCAAGCAAAGACAAGCCTACCGCAATGGTGGTGACTGTGGCGAATAGTGTCCTGGGCTGTCCTTGAAGCGAGGGGCTGTACTGACTCTGGTTTCTCTTCATAACGCATATCGCCTTTTAAGTCTTTAGACTTCCGTGGAGAGGAACAGCAACGAGTTCAAGCTGTTTTTGGGAGGCTTTGCCTAACGGCGGAGCCCTTTGAGTTTGTGAAAAGTCAAAAAGCTGTCCACATCACAAATGAGGGCGGCACAATGGAGAGCTTGGGCGGAGGTGCTAAAAAGCAGCCACTGTGACGCTCGTGTCAGAAACAGCAAACTGCGACTAGTGAGATCTGTGCCAAGAGTATGACTTGGACATCAGACACTGCGGGCTCATCGCTTCTTGGCCTTTTGACTAAGACTGCGATCACCTGCTGTTGGTGGTTAAATTCTTGCCTGTCGTGGCATTGATTTATACCATTGCTTTGGAGGAAATTGACAAAATTCCTTATGTGGCAGCATAGTCTATGCGTTGCACATAATAGGCGTGGCACCTAATACACCTTGAACGCACCCTGATGGTTTGATAGCCTGTCCGTGAGCAGGGGCCCGTATTTAAGACGGCCCTCTCCCCTGTTCTTCTGCTTTCCGCATCACTTCCGGTAAAAGGCCGGCTCCCCTTTCACCACAGCGTGTGTGCCGCTGTGTGTGTGCTGCTCCGTGCCGCTCCCGTTTGTGTGTGCTCTCTCTCTGCGTTGTGGTGTTTGTACTCAGACGGCTAATGCTAGTGTGGTCATAGGAAATGCTGGTGTTCGGATCTGTCCCTCTCGTCCTCCCTCCTGCATGAGTGTGTGTGTGTGTGTGCGCGCATCCACTTCTGCTCAAGGTATGTTCTGTCTCTGTTGCAACTGCATCATTTGCGGCTTAACTGAACAGTGCTAACAATATGTTTTGTTTAGGTGAAACCACAGATCGGACTGCTTGCTGCTTTGTCTCGGCTCGACTTCCAGCTTGCTTCCCGCTTTGCTGCTTTACCTGCTGCTTGGGTGGCGTTTCGACTGTTTGCAGCTCTCGACAGACCTTTTTAAAGCTATTGGCTTTTCAAAATAAGACTTGTTGCTGCAGACTACCTGAAGCCGTCAGGTTTCCCACAGTACCTCTGCATGGCATTGCTACACATGTTTGGACTGAGCTTTATTTCCCCTTTTACTGATTTAATTGTATGAGTGAGGTGTGGGTTGTATAAATTAAATTTGGGTTAATTACTTAGGTCATTAATTTTTGTTTCTTTTCTTTGGGTTCCTTTTGATTAGTGTCAACTTAATTTCCTTTGTTTTTCTTGTGTTAAAATGATATTTTGAATTGTGTATTTTCTTTGAATTAGATATTTTGCGTTGATTTCTATTGGGCAGTTATCATTTGGATATTTAGAAGGTTTTTTTGTTCTTTGTACATCTGTTTTCTAGGTTTAACTTGCCCATTAATTGTTGTTTATTTCTTTTGTTCTGAATTGCAACTCCCCTAATTATATTTTATCCTTGTTTCAGTTGTCGGAGGCCGGTGGTGGAGGCTGGCGGTGTCGGTGACTGGTGGTGGTGTCCCCTCATTTGATGTGCTGTGCTCCCTGGTGTTGGTTACTTCAAAGTGTGTGTGGGGGATTTATTTCTATTCATTTATTTTGGGTGAACCACTCCCCGTTCACTAATACCTGTCCACCTGGTAAGCCTCTGCTCCTGACTAGTTGCCCTTTTTGTGTGAATGATTTTCATTAATAGTTATTTTAACTGATTGTAATAAAAGATATATTTTTATACCTTGAACCACGTCTTGTGCCAAGTGAATAGAGCGAACCTGTGTGTGTCCAGTAGTTAAAACCAAAATTCCCTGGGTGAAATTCCCAGGGTGGCGTTGTTGTGTAAATTTCTCGAACATATTTGACATCTGTTAGTGTGAGCATCCACCCTACCCTCGCCACACTTATTTTAAGCATTCCAACTTCATTATAGTTGTATATGTTAATCAAACAGGAATTCTTTGGCCCAGAGGACAACCTACCTTCACCCTGCCGGAGTAAACATCCTGACCAGGCCAAACGTGAAAAGGTAAGTATTTTTTACGTTTCTTTTATTGCTTTCAGGGATACTTATATATTTATTTATTTGGTTTTAGTATTTTGTTTAGTGGTATTTCACTGGTTTTAGTTCCTTTTATTGCTTTTAGTTTGTGGTGCCTTCACCATGTCAGCCAACCATGCTGGCATCCGGAGGCTTGACTTCTCCAGGAAGCGAATCCGAAAAAACCATGAGATTTACGGCAAACGACTTGAATTGTATTTTGACTTTGCAACTGAATAAAAGGTTTTGATGTAAGTTTTCAATCTGCTGCAGCTCTAAGAGAATTTTGGATTAGATTAGAAAAGGTGAAACCCCAGTTTTCTGTTTTCAGTGTGGAGAGACTGGCTGATAATGCTTTGAAAACAGTTATTGTCAGGATGTTCAATGAGACAGTGAATGCAGATGACATTTGTATTTGACTGGGGAGATTCTGCACCGTTAAAGGCCAGGCTACCAAAGTGAGAGATGAGGATGGCATTTGGAATTGCACTTGGAAGGTCCCCATTCAACAATGGCAGGACCCTCAAGGCTTCCAGGGCCTGAAACATCTGCCATCCATGATAGTTCTGGGTGAAAACAGGGGCTACATCCACTACCAGGGTCAGCCCAAGCTCTGCTGCAAGTGGTGTGAGCATGGGCACCTGGTAGAAGCTTGCAAGCTGGTATTTTGCAGAAAGTGCAATCTCTGTGGAGAGTTGAACCACCTCTTCAGAGATTGCCCAAAGTCTTTTGCCAACAAACTAAAGGCAGCAAGGATAAATGAACCAAATGAAGCACCCAGAGAGAAGGTTGAAGAGGCTGGGCAGGAAAATTCAAATCTGCTGCCAAATCCTGTGATTGGAGAAGAAGGATCAGGTGAGGCGGGAGAGGGGGAGGGCCCTGCAACAGCCCCATCAATGGAAAGTGGTGAAGAGGATGGGGTGATGCAGGAAGAGGGCGGAGCTGGTAAAATAAGTGATGAAGACCAATCACAAGATGACAGAGAGGATGTCCCACATGCTAGGGAAAGCACCATTGGTTTTAGGGGGTGATTTTAACTGCATTTTAAGTAGAAAAGACAGGAAAAGAGCACGGGGAGATTTTAAAGTTGATAAAACGTTGGTTTTATTGCAGGGCATATGCAGGGATTTTATACTTCAGGACTGTTTTAAAACCATGCATCCCAGAGAGGTTCAGTGGTGACAGTACCAGAGCCTCTTGCATAGATTATGTTTTTACACAGGATTGCCCACCAACTTATGCTAGATTGACCCCCGTTTTCTTCTCTGATCACCAGATGCTCTCCTGCCCCTTTTCTTTTTTTTTAGAATTTTTTGGGGGCTTTTTGGGACAGTAGAGAGACAGGAATTGGGGAGGCAGAGAGAGGGGGAATGGGCGGTCCGAAGCGGGAGTCAAACCAGGGACTGGCTGTAGCGAGGACTGTATATGGTGTGCCTGCGTAACCCACTGTGCTACGCGACGCCCCCTCCTGCCCCAATCTCTTCAGGTCATCTCGTCAGGGAAACTCAACTGTTCCCTGTTAGAAGATCAGGGCTTAGTCAGTGAATACAGGGAGCAGTATCAGGAGTTGAGTCCTTCAAGACTTGTATGATACACAAGCACACTGGTAGGAAATGGTGAAGGAAAAGACCCAGACTTTTTTTTAGACAGGCAGGGAAAAGAAAATATGATAGGGAAAAGAGGTGCATGATGGGACTGCGGAAGCGACTACAGCGCTATTTTAAACTAAATCAGCAAGGGATGGATTTTAACGAAGAAATCAAACAAGTCAAAACAGAGATGTCAATATCGGCAGAAATTATAAGCAAGGGTGTCATTTTAAGAAGCAGGGAATGGGAAATAGAGGAGGGTGAAAAGTGCACAAGGTATTTTTTTAAGAAGATTATGAACAAATTTAATTATTAAAATTTAAAAATTTAAAGTAAATGGGTGCACAACTGACAAAATAGAAGAAATGAAACAGATTGTCGAAG
>NW_019525240.1:1013158-1048046 GCF_002814215.2 Seriola lalandi dorsalis | reverse complement strand
TTCACAAGAACAAAGACAAGACTGACCTGATGATCTGGAGACCTATCACACTTTTAAACTTTGACTGCAAACTTTTTAGCCAACTTTTAGCATCACGTATGTCCTTGCTTTTAAAAGAGCTGATTCACCCGGATCAAAGCTGTGCCATCCCGGGGAGGACGATCACCGACAGCCTCGTACTGATCAGAGACACCATCTGTTATGCGAGAGACAGAAACATCCAGCTAGTAGTCATAAATTTAGACTTTGAGAAAGCTTTTGATGGGGTCTCGCACCAGTACTTTTTTTTCCAGGTACTGCAAAAAATGGGGATCCCAGAAAGGTTATAGCTTGGGTGGGATTGCTGTATCGGGGCATTACCAGCAAATTCATGATTAACGGGCATTCGACAAAAGCAGTCGCTATCAACTGCAGTGTCCGCCAGGATTGCCCGTTATCCGCTTTCCTCTACATAACATGTATATGTGGCGAGAGGGGTTTAATAAGGAATAGAATGAATTAATGCGTTTCTTTTTAGTGCTACACGACAACGCCACCTGGGGGAATTTCGCCACCAGGAAATTAGTTAAGGACGCAGGTCCGAATGCACTCAGACAATAGACTCAGAACGTAAATTTAAGATATAGAAAAAATATATTTTTATTTTATATTCAATTATTTAAAAAACGATTAAACAATTCAACAATGACATTAGCTTTTTCAATGCTGCAACACTTTAACCACAGATACTCTTCACAACAGGTACTTTAGCACATGAGTGGTGGACGTTTTGAAAAGAAAAAGAAAGAAAACAATCACCAAAATATTTATCAAATCAATCAATCAAATCAAAATATGTGAACAAGAGAACAAAACCAACACAAGAAAACAAAAGCAAATCATTTAGTAATACACTCAAAAAAAAAGAAACATGCAAACTCAATCAAAAGGAAATTAATCAGAATCCCCAACTACATATGATTGACACAGATGATTGATAACTTGTTCAGTATACAGTGACAATGAAAAACAGCAAATTACAGCGCGTCACTGAAGTTGATCATCAACGAGGCAGGGGAATAAAACAGACCCGTGGCGATATCACAGCCACGACCAGATGGGAGCAAACTTCACAAGACACAGACAAGACAGCAGTAGAGTCCCGGTGCAGCAGGGCGTAGAGCCAGGGAATGGCGCACCGCAACACGCACTGAATGGAGCACCGCGCGCACGGCCCAGGCCCGAACGTGTCACGGAGCATCAACAAAAGCTCCCGCCAGAGAGGAGAGGGAGAGCAGCGGTTAAACGCTGAGGAGAGTGAACCCAACAGGACGGGCCAACAGCACGGACAACTCCGGTTCCTCACAGCCAGCAGACCAAGCCACTGCAAGAGCAGGTGTCATGCCCAGAGACCGCAAGATACCCCAATACCACCAAGCGAGACGGACTTAAAATTTCGGAGCGGTGGAGAAGATCCAGCACATCAGCCACGCCAACCGTCACACGGTTCAGACCGCACGCAGCGCCACACCACACATGAACGCCAGCTTCGAGGGAGACGAGAGCGAACTGAACAAAGAAACACCAGAACACAGCTATAGTGCTGGCGGCTCCACCCCTCAATCAGCAAAGGACCCACACCTGATGTGGATCAAGCAAGACCATCCTGCTACATATAGAACCGCTGGCGCAGATTTTGAGAAGGGACCAACAAATCAATGGGGTGGGAATTCCCGGGAGCGGGGGACTCAACACTAAATGTATTTTACATATGGATGACGTGAACATTTTATGCACTGACCTTTTATCTGTCAACAGGACGCTGGACTTGACTGACTGGTTTGGGCGGGCTTCCGGGTCAAAACTAAACAGGACCAAGACCCAAGCCCGAAACCCAAGACCAGAGCGGTGACACGATTCTGGATGGGTTCTTATCTCAGACGAATTAAGTTATACTTTTATCCCAACATTTTTAAAGCATTTTAACCTGGAGCAGGAGGAGTTGCATGTTTTAACCAAACATCGTTCTCTGATGTCTTTTGTGCAGGAGCAGGAACCAGTGAGTCCAGTGCGCTGGCTCGCAATCGGCAAGCAATTCCGTACTTGCCAGCAAGGGAGGTCCTTACACCACAACTGGTGCTGTATGGGGTGAGCCCGAAAACAATGAAAAAAGATGACTTCACCGAGTCGTAGCTCATCTTAGCCGCGATAATAGACGCCATGTGGACATCCAGAAACTTGCTGGTAAGAAAGCACATGCAGATTCCCCCCCCGTGGCTGTGATCCGGATGGCTTTTGGCGGCAGGCCTAGGACACAGCCACAAAGATGGCGTCGCCTCTGTGCCCATTCGGATGAAGGAGCCGGAGCCACAAACGAAAAGGTCAAAGCAGCGGCAGCCAGGCTCTCCGGGTGTGGCAGGTGGGAAGGAGCAACATGGCGTGGATCTCCTCTGAGCACCACGACAGGATCCCGAGAGAGATCGTGTTCGGGGGAGCGGAACGAGCGGCCGTTTGTAGGGTGTCACCCTGCTACTGCACAAACACAATCGACATGGAAGACATCATTTTAACCAATGCACTCCCTTTTAAAGACTGTTAACACAGACACTCTTCATTATTAACGTCAATATGAGATACCTTTTTTTTTTTTTAACCTTGATTGACAACTTTAATTTTTATCTGTAAAGCCTTTTAAAACAATTGTTCTTATTGTTTTAAAATGGTTTTACTGATTACAGCAATTTATATATCTGTTGTACATTAAAGAATTGTATCTGTTTACATTTGAATTGTGTGGAAATGAGATTTAAACTTTTTCAAAAGAAAAGAAAACCTCTGTTCTTCATCAGTTTAATATCTGATATGTCCTCTATACGAGGACAAACATATTAAAGTGACTTTTCAAAACTGGGAGCCGAAAAAGGGGCTTGCTCCGTTCGCTCCACGCATCGACCCGGCATTGCAGTGCCGCCAGGTACGGTGCAACCTTCTCTCGCCTTGTGGAAAACCAAGCAATGACACTAACAGAGTTTCACATGACACTTTGTCGTTGGCTCAAAGAAAGGAAGTCAGCTCTTCCTACAGTTTTTTACCCATTATGATCATGCAAAACCACTCTACGGACATGACCGAATCAATAACAGCATTGTTGATGGGTCATGGTACTGGCAAAAAACTTCTTCTTTAAAGGTTGGAAGACACCAACTTCACGGTGCTTCATAAACCGCTTGCATTGACTTGTTTTGGTTAATCACCTGGAGAACCCAGAATTGGAAAAAGTTCAAAAGGTCAACATAAATGGGAAGACTGGTAGGGTCACTTTTTGAAATATCTGGACCCAACCTGACCACATTTTTCTATCGCTGTATATATGTGACTATGTCTAGCTGGGTTTTTAAGCATTGTTGTTGGTTTGACTTAAATGTTGATATTGAAATGTGTTCAAAAATATAACACACACACACACAAAAAAAAAAAAACTTTACATGGCTCTCTTTTTGCTCTGTTTTTATATCAACTTTACTAAATATGTATTGATTCACATTTCCAGCAACTCAGGTTATGGGAAGGTTAAGAGTTGGTTCATCAAGATAAACAGCGGGTTACACTAATTTTCCAGTCAGGTACCATTAAATGATTACAGAAGAAGTGGATGCAACAAGGTAACAAAATTAAATGAGCACCAAAGTTCAAAAGCTGAAAAACAATGTAGAGAACAAAACAAGAAATGTGACATTTCTATTGTTAAAGCCTCATTATTACTCCACAAAAAAAAGTATTCAACAACACCAACTGGCACACTCGGTGCAATAGCAGATGAAGGCTCATATGGTGTCAATAAGTACAGGTTTCAGAGGAATGTTAATTGAGCAACAAAATAAAGCAAAAGTAACCCAAGTAAAATCGTATGATTTTAGAGTGGAAGCTGCTAGACCTTTTCTCATGTAAAAACCTGGCTGAATCTGTATACTTTTCATACAGCTCCCTGCTTAATACACAGCTAGAAGGTTGAGAGGAGGGAGAGAGAAAAAGAAAGAGAACATATGTCACTTCAAGCTCAGGGATCCTCGAGGCAAAGTCAAGAGGTTAAATCCACGAGGTAATCTTCACATCTTGAGGGCGACATTTTGTGTTGGTTATCAAAAAGGTCTGTTAAATAAAAGGATGGATTATAATTACATAAGTTTGTAAGTATCTAATATACATTTCAAAACTTCAAGTACAAGCTGAAATTATGTTTGTGTGGAGTGTTTGTTTCTGATGAGTAAATTATCTTCAGCTGTTCTCCAGATCTTGATAACTTTATGCCACTGCATTTATTTACAGCCATCCACCAAACTGAGGAGTCCAGTGCATCGGGGGAACACGTCCTGACTGTGATATTAATTTGTGCCCATCTCTTTTCAAGACCACAAAAGTGGAACACCATTAACCAACCCAGACAATAATTGAGAGTCAGATGGTGATTTAGATTTTTCTCGGCGTTCCTCTCAACCTGGGTCCAAGGAGAGAGTTTATCAGAGTGTCCTGGATGTCAGACTCCACCAGCCTGATATTTGTCATGAAACATCAAAGTATGCTCAGAAAATCATGAAGGGCAACAGACAACAACACTGCATACTACAGTTATCAAAGCATTTGAAAAAAGAGAACAGTGTAACAAACGCAGGAAAGACCCAAGAATGCAGGCTTGATCCAGCAGAGAAAACCAGGCAAAGGTCAATAGATGGTAAATCAGTCCACTCTGGCAAAAGTACAAAAATCCACAAAGCCAAGGTCTAAATTCAAAACTGGTCAAAACTATAATGGCTTACTAGGGAAAAACACAAATAATTGCTGGAACGCTGATGCAAAGGACAAGATGAACTGGCGAGGGAGAGGAAGCGAACACACAGACTAATCACTCTAGGGAAGGGGAGACAACGAGACACAGGTGCAGCGCATGAGGGCTGGGCAGGTAATCAGACAGGTGGGCAGGAAGTAAAGAGACCTGGAACGAGACAACAGGTGAGTATCAAAATAAAACAGGACACACAAGACTTGAAACACTAGGGAATAATGATTAAAAGCTTAACCAGCAGGACGGGGCGTGACAAACAGCCCATGAGCCTAGTTGAATGTTTTGGCAAACTTTTGACTGTGAATTCTCTGCAGCAATTATTTGCGTTACAAATTACATCTGGTTACAGCTAATGTGTCTCGGCAATAGGTTAACATTAGCTCAACATTTGTTGTTGTTTTTCCTATTTATACTGATTTGATTTAAGATACACGTTGAGTTTACTTGTAATGAAATGGGAGACAGGCATAACCGTCCTGAAGGGGACATGACCTCTTAATCTAGCGCTATTATCAGGTCAATCTTTCAACCATACTTACAAAGCTAATGTCATTCCCATCAGTCTAAACTGTAGCCTTCTTTGTTCTTAGTGTTGATTAGCAAATGTTAGCATGCTAACAGCATTTTCATTGTGAGCATGTTAGCATGCTGACATTAGGATTTAGTTCAAAGCATCACTGTAGCTTCTCACAGTCACCAGCATGTCTGTAGACTTAGTTATGTTAAAAAACATGTAACTTTAAAAATGTCCAAAGAGCTATGTTACTTTTGTTGAGTTGTTTTCGTACATTATCCTGAATGTTTCCATCAATTTTCAAACTTAATGTAATCTGATCATGGCAACAGTCTATTTCATTAGGTCTCCTGTCAATGACATCATATCCTCTGTGATCATGTGTCAGTGTGTTTGTCTGACAGAAGCTCAACACTGACTTTTATCTAGTTTTAAGCCACATACACTTTTTACACCTTGGTGGTTTTCAGCTCTATATTTGACCCAGATGAAGGATTTTAGTCGTCGGACGTCTGGATCTGAAGTTATCAGAGAAACAAGCTGAGGAAACGTTAGACAGCTCAGCTCCCAGCTGCTGGAGACGTCCTGTCCTGTGTCACTGAAGCGCCTTGGTTCCTTTATTAAGTGATAACAAAACAAGGGAAGACAATTGTAACAATAGTGAGATAGATTGGACCAAACAACCAATCAAGATGTAAGAGAAAAACAAAAATAATAAGAAAAAAAAGGAAAAATAATCATATTTGCAGAGGATATCTAGTTAAAAGTGTAAGTGTGTGTGTGTGTGTGTGTGTGTGTGTGTGTGAGACAGAATAAATAGAATGGCATTGAGGTTGTGCATGTATGAGCATACAACACACATAAACACACAATATCAACCTGTACATGCTCATAATCATAACACAAGAAAAAAAGAAAGAAGGAGGAGCTTGTGTATGTGGTTGGGGACAGGGTTGGTTGGGGGCCCACAGCGGGGACAGGTACCAGAGCCGGCCATCAGCGGGGCAAGTCCAGGGATTGGGCGGCTGAACAGTGGAGAGAGAGGCTGGACTGTAACAGAGAGGTTTTTTGGTTTATTTTTCAGGTTGATTGTGGAGAGGGGTGAGAGTGTCTCAGATCCTGGGGAGGAGGGTCTGCCTTTCCTATCATCACCCCTCTGTTGTTATTTGTGATGAAGACCCATGCAGCACCAGCACCTAATCCCCATGTACAGCACACAGTACCTATAGGGCAGCCCCGGTGAACACACCGGACCAGGGCCCACACCACTGTTCCTGCCATGGATGAGAGGTTGTGAACTGAATATGTTTGTGTTGAATCACTGATTTTTAACATGAAACTGCTCTATTCAATGTTTTCTACTGGTTATAATCCGCTGGTCTGTTTGCTGTGGAGAGGAGGACACCTCTGTGGATAATTCAGCTGCTGGTAAAAACCTGCTGAACCACTCACACTGAAGGAATCCTAAAGCTGACGGCAGTGGTGGTGAAGACAAGAACTCCCATGATCCCATCACGCTTCACATCGACATCGCCAAACCCTGTCTTCCGTTATTGTTTTGATTGAGAGACTCCTAGCAGATGTAGATTCTCATTTCTGTTGTAAACAGTAGTTTTATTCATTTCAATCTCCTTCCACTCAACTCACACAAAAGAGGGGTCACTTCCAGAAATACTATAGATAACGTTTAATGTAATTGTAGTGTGAAAAATCTCAGGCTTCATCTAAACATTCCTACTCTCTAAACAACCAGGAAATAGGAAGTTAAAAACAGATTTGTTCCCGTTACCAAGCCTAACAGTTTCAGACTTGTCATGAAGATAAACTACTCTTCTCCTCTTTAGCATAACAATAGCTGCTTGCAATCACTTCACAAAATGTGGCACACAAACCTGCCAGAACCGGAGTTTCATGTTTAAACATGTTGACAAACATCCAACTTGTAATGAACGGTTCCAGTTTCCTAACTTTGCAGTTGGTGAATGATCAAGAGTGTGACGTTTTCTTTTTAATGTGGGACAGACCAGCTTGTTCATTAACACTAGTTGTTTTCTATTATTCTCTATATTCTCATTATAGAACAAAAATGGCGTCTACAGTGTATGATGGAATGCTTCACATTTTTTTTGTGGTATGAGCTGATTTCTATACATGAAACATCTACATTAATGTCAAGTATTTAAATGTGATTTAACACATGCACAGCTGACTGCAGAGTGACTACATTAAAAAAAAAAAAAACACACACACTGTACTTCCTTGTGCTCAGAAATTCCAGTAGACAGCAGAGAGACAGAGGGAACGCCCTGCAGAGGTAAGACAGGTTAAAGTGATCGTACATCACAAGACACACAGCGGAGTCTGATCCTCTCAGCTGTGCAACATGAGCAGGAAAAACTATCTAGGTAAGAGTCAACTGTTATTTTCAGTGTCATTATTTATTTTCAGTTTGTTAGTCATTTATATTTTAGTTTAATTAACACATCCTTCGGGATTGTTACAGTTTAGACAGTGAATTATGAAGCTGAAGAACAAGCGTGAATTAATTGGTGTTTAAGGGTTAGAAAGGTTAAAATATGAGATGGAATATATTTAATTTTTCTTGGTTAGTAATGTAAATTTACAATTTGAAATTCACTTATAGTGCAGTTACTGTAATGGTCCAAGACATGTCAGGTTGATGCAGGGGCATCAGTTGTCATATTTACACACAGTGTGCCTTAAGCTGGTTTGCTAATGTTAGCGTTAGAAATCACAAATCAATCTGTTGATTCAAATCACCGTCCAGTTCAACTGACTGTTCATATTCACTTCGGTACTTACAGCAGTAAGTGAACACATCACTATTCACATGGCCTGATATTCAGCTCTAGTTCTGACTGACTTCAGTTCAGTACTACATTCAGTCTGTTTGTTGACCTAGTTGTTACATTCAGCACAAAACGTGGCCTGTACAAGTCTGTATGTAAAGAGGACAGTGTAAAGGTGCCATCATCGGAGGTATCATCAGGTATCATATTCAAAGTCCTACAAAGATTGTTACAGGAAATCAAATGATGGACGGACAAACATGTAGGTTTGTATGTTTGCAACCTGCTGATGGATCAATTTTAAAGGAATCTCAAGAAGGTGTAAACACTGTGCCTGCAGGAACTAAGCAATGAGGCGCTCAGACATTACACAGGACTGGATCTACTGGGATCTCCAGCACAGCCTTGAAACACAAACACTATCATCATCTCTCAAACTGTGATAAACAGACTGATCACAACTATCGGTTATGATCTTTCTTGTATGTTCCAATGTTTTGACTGCAGATCCAGTCAGAGGGCTGATCACCTAGATGACACAATTTTACAACTCTACAAAACTCATGAATCGTTCGTGTGTGTGTGTGTGTGTGTGTGTGTGTGTGTGTGTGTGTGTGTGGGTGTGTTGTTTCAAATGGACTTCAAACTTAAAGGCTGCTGATTCCAGGTGGAAGAAAGAGTTCAGTGCAGCTTAAATCAATTCACTTTCACAATTCTGGGTCAGTTGTAGCTGATTTCAAACTCTATGGCGCCGTGTTGTTGCTGCTGGAACAGCAAAGCATTTTGAAATAACAGACAAAACCTGATTTCTCAGGAACAAAGTTGAAATAATTAAAACTGGATCATTACATCATCTGTGGGAGTCCTGCTTTTCCATTCTGATAGCCTTCGAGTGATTAATTGCTAAAACTATACATACTGAAGACGATATTTTAATAAACTTTTATTTATAATTTAAAATTTGAAATCAAAAGTGCTTGTACCTGTTCTGAACAGCTCCGGAGTCAAAGGGTAGGGATAATATAATTTCAATAAGAGGTTTTGTGACAGTCTCTCCTGGACCACATTCAAACTGAAGCACATTTAAAGTGACATATTTATACAAAAAGTTACAAAAGACAGCTGAGATAGGAGTTCACTCCCTGGCCCCTGGAGAGTTACAGAAATGGTTGGACACAGCCCCTCCAATCCAACGTGTTAAAGGTGTGAATGAAGGGGTTTTCTGAAGATGGAGGACACTGGCCCATTAACCTTTCATTTGCTAATTTAGAGAATGTGTTTTTTCTAAGTGTATTTCCATTTACACCATCATGACACTGAGCAGAAACAGTTGTTGGACTTGTTGGCAATCAGTCTTTACAGACCTGTTGGACTACATGAAAAATGCACTGTCATCAAGGTAAACAAAGGTTGTTTATCAGAGACTTACTGATGGCTCGGAGGATAAGTGCAGTTGTCTTGTGAGAGGTAACTCATCCATTTTCAAAAATGCAGTCAGTTGAGAGGTTTTTTCTTCCACACAGCCTCTAACACTGCAGCACTGTATGATGCGATGTATTTCTGTCTGACAGGGTTCGGAGATGCCTCAGATTCCAACGAAAGGAGGATCGTTCTCGTTGGGAAGACCGGAGTGGGGAAGAGCGCGGCAGGAAACACCATCCTGGGGAGGGAAGCATTTGAGTCAGAACTGTCTCCATCTTCCCTGACGTCTGAATGTCACAAAGCCAAGGGGAATGTTGGGGGTCGAAAGGTCGCGGTCATCGACACGCCGGGACTTTTTGACACCAATTTCTCCCAAGAAGAAGTTCTGAAGAAGATCAAGATGTGTATCTCTCTGTCTGCTCCTGGTCCTCACGCCTTCCTGGTGGTTCTTCAGCTGGGCAGGTTCACCCAGGAGGAGAAGGAAACCGTCAAGATGATTCAGACCACGTTTGGTGAAGATGCTGCTAAATACACGATGGTGTTGTTCACTCACGGAGACCAGCTGAGGAAGCACACCATTGAGGGCTATATTTCAGAAAGCGCCGAGCTGAAAGCCCTCGTTCGCAATTGCTTTGATCGACACGTCTTCAACAATGAAATCAAAGACCCTCAACAAACCAGTCAACTCCTGGACAAAATTGACAAGATGACGATGGCTAACGGTGGAAGCTACTACACCAATGAGATGTTCATGAAAGCAGAGGCGGCTATAGAGAAGGAGAAACAACGACTGCTGAAGGAGATGGAAGCACATAAGCAGAAAGAGCTGGATGAACTGAGAGCCAAATGCACACAAAAGGTGTACCGCAAGGAGGAGAGGCGGGTGCACATGAGATACGAGTACGAAGCCAGAGCTCGAGCCGAAAGGTCAAATGAGTTCGTCGGTGCTCCAGTGGTAGCCGTAGCGTCAATCTGTGGTGCTGCTGTTGGAGGTCTGCTTGGAATTGCAGCGGGTCCCATTGGTTTGGCAGTTGGAGTTGCAGCTGGAGCAGCTGTTGGAGCTGGCATTGGTGCTTTATCAGTGGCAGTCTCAGAGCGTTGCCACGTGCAGTAAGAGAGCGTACAAATAATAATGATCAGCAATTTCTGATTCCGGTAAACTCAGCACAAATAAGTTAAGGGTGATTCTCATAATCTCTTTTTGTTCATAACTGAAATTATTTTAGATGAAACAGAGCTAATCAGCTTGTATTATGCTGCATCTCTAACAATGTCTTGACTGTACACTAGTGTTATATATAAGTAAAATCATGTAATTAATTTGTCAATGTAATTAAATGTACTTACCATGATGGATTGTGATTGAATGATTGTATATCTGTAGCATCTAAATTAAATTATGTCAAACTGTAAATGTGGATTCTGTACATTGATTTCTTAAATTCATGCACAAATATATGTGAGACAGGTGAAACTGGCACAGCTCAGTAAAACAGGGAGGACTCATATACATGACCCAGAGACACAGTTAGAGGATCTTCACTGAAAGCTTAGCAAAGGTGAGGGGTGAAATCAATTGGTAGGCTGGACTCAGCGATAGGTAAACTGGAGTTCAGGTGAACGGACCAAAGGGGCAAAGGAAACGCCCACAGGCAGGAATTCAGAGAGGAAAAAGCTACAAGCAAGAAATGATAGACAATCTTGCAGGAAATGATTGAAGTGCTCTGGAACTAATGAAGGAAATAGGAACAGGTGAGCACCTGGGTGTGGGGAATCAGGTGACTGAAAAATATATATGCTTCATAGTTCTTGCTCATTCTCTAATCAATTTCATCCTCAGCCTTTCCCACTGTTGCCAGTCTTACGTTACAACAGCTCACTCTGTATTAAAGGTCAATATAGCATAAAAGTAGATGTCCATTTGATTATAAAGCAGGTCCAGGTTCTATATTAATACTGTGAAAGTATCAAAGCCTCAGTCCACAGGGAAATGCACACAGCCTGTATTCAGACACTGAGCCTTAAAACCAGCCGTCAGGACTTCTGGAACTTTGTGATGTCACAACAAAGATTTCTGAGTGTTTTACCTGAAATCTGCTATATTTTACATTGGACTCCTCAAAAAGCAAATCAGAAGACAGGATCAGAGCTTCCTCTCTCCCAATTGGCTGACCGACCTTTTGTTACTAGAGCTCCAGAGGGAAGCCTGAGAGAGGAGATGTAAAACTTCACTGAGATGGTTTTTGGTTCTTAAAACCATAAATAAATCTTCTTATGGATCAACGCTTCAAATAAAACACAGAGGAGGAAAAGATGGAGCTTTAAAGATAAGGCTACTTTACTCTATATAGTCAACAAATCCCAAAAGTGTCTCTCAACACTTACTGGTCTTGCTACCCACAGTGGCTCAATCACTTCCTAAAACTTCCTAAACAAAGTTTCTGAAACAGGAGGAGATGATGATGGATTAATTGGGGACTATTTTCAGCCGCAGATTAATCCACATTTGGTGCTATAGTGAGTATTTGTGGCAGCAGGACGGTGTGTGTGGGTCTGAGTCAAAGAAAACAAAACAACAGTGTGTGTGTGTTCATGGTGATGAAGCATCATGTCAGACAGTGCAACAGTGTGCCTCAAAAAACGGAGCTCAATGGCTCAGAGGAAGAAGATCAGGCTTTGGATTCATAAGACTTGTTAGTGGGATACATTCAATCCTGCATTGAAGTTTGGTGTTTTATACAGTGCCATCAGCAAAAGAATAAAAAGCTAAAAACAAAGATGTTACTGTGTTTTATCTCAACAGAATCCCGGAAGCAGAAGAAGAAGAGCGATGAACTCCGCATCATTTTGGTGGGGAAGACGGGAGCGGGGAAGAGTGCAGCAGGAAACACCATCTTAGGAAGAGAAGCGTTTCAGTCTGAACTGTCCTCTTCTTCATGGACATTTGAAGGCAAGAGAGCTGAGGGCGAGGTCAGAGGTCGGAAGGTGGTTGTCATCGACACCCCAGGGCTGTTTGATACTAATTTCACCCAAGAAGAAGTGTTGAAGAAGATCAAGACATGTGTCTCTCTGTCTGCTCCTGGTCCTCATGTCTTCCTGGTGGTTCTGAGGCTGGGCAGGTTCACCCAGGAGGAGAGAGACACAATCAAGATGATTCAAAGCACCTTTGGTGAGGAGGCAGTCAGATACTCACTGGTACTGTTCACACACGGTGACAAACTGAAGAAACAAACTATTGAAACTTTCCTCTCAAAGAGTGCAGAACTCAAAGAGCTCATTGAGGTTTGCTATGGGCGATATCATGTCTTCAACAACCAGGTGAACGACCACGAGCAGACCGATCAGCTCCTGGACAAGATTGTCAGAATGATTGGTGAGAATGAAGGACGGCACTACACGGCAAAGATGTTCAGGAAAGCAAAAAAGGCCTCAAAGATGGAGAGGAGAAGACTTTCAAAGGAGCTGAAGGAAGCGGAGCAGCAGAGGAGGAACGCCCTGAGGGCCGAGGTGGAAAGGGAAATGAATCTAACAGGAGAGTCAACGAAACACGGTAAATGTCTCCTGCAGTAGGACATGGAAGCATTCAGGTGAACTTGTCGCCTGCCTCTGAATAGTGAATAGATGGTTAATATATGCGGCTGCACTTTAGGACTCAAGGTCCTTTTATCCACTGAGTGAAGGCCACCTTCTGTAAAACCTGCATTCATCCAGCCATGTTTTTGTCCAACCACGTCTGCCCAGGATTTCTTTGTGCTCCAGTTAGTGTGACTGTATGTTTCATTGATGCATACAGATGTGGCTGAGAGGAGGACAGAGTGGAGGTGTGACATTTCTTACACAGAGTTTAGTATTGGGTTCACAAGTTACACAATATTATAAAAGTTCATACCACGTTTGCTCATGTTCTGGTCTTTCTGTGTACATGGCCAAAAGAATGTGGTCACCTGAACGTACAGTTAACACCAGTTAACCAGGAGTTTAGAGAAATTCCAAAATAAAAGTCCTACATTTGTACTTTAAAATAGCTGGAAAATCTCTAAATTGATAAAGTAAAAATAATTGATTTTCAGTGACAGTATCCTGAACTTATATAAGTCATTGTCAGGAATTATTTATTTAATGTTTTTCCATCATCCCTAAATCAAAAAGTAAAGCAATTCCCTTCACATTTAAGAGGGATTTTTAATTCATAGTGACATGTTTTTTACTCCCTGCGAATATAATCCTATTAATCTTATTTCCATATATATATTTCGTATATTTTTTTTTAATGTTAAAACCTTGATTTTATAATCAGACACAGTCATGCTAACTTTGCAAGTCCACCACAATTTGATGAATTGTACTGCGTGTGCCGTGCTTGGGTATCGATTTCATAACCTCTCTTCAGGTGAGGCTACTGCAACACTTGGCTTTGGAAATTGAGAAGAACCAAAATATGTGAATGAATTGTATCTCATGCACACGCAGGAGCGTTTCCAGCACTCACTCAGGGCTCTGTACTATTGCCCAATTTGAAATGTTTTAATTTCCCCTTCATTTAAAGTAAGGGATCTGGAAGACTGTATATTGTACATGTATGTATATTGTATGTTTTGATGTGTGTGTTTTATGTATTGTATTTTTAGATATAAAACTTCATCATGTTAACTTGGATGCCGGGTTGTTGCATCTTGAGCTCTTCCTATATTTATATTAAATTCTTGCCATTTTATTGGCTAGAAATTTGATGCCTCGTTTATATGAAATAAGTGTTTGTTAGCTGATGAGGGTAGAGATGGTGTTACACTCTGTAAATTCATTACATGTACTTCCATAATGTGTTGGGTAATTTGTTTGTTCATTCTCTGATGTTCTTTATGAACCGCAATGGCTGTACATAACAGAGTACTTCCGGTAGACAGTCGTAATGTGTTAGCCCTGAGATACACTGTCTACTACGGAGTGCTCTGCCTCTTATGCAGTGCATGCTGGGATACATTCCATCCCTTTGTAGCCTTGAACAGGATCCACAGGTAAAGAGAGTGGGCTGATGGATGGATGAACTGTAGTGACAAGGCAAATTGGAGAATTGTCGGTTAAATGGAACAAACATGAATGTATGTAAATGTATTTCATGTCTGTGTAGATTTGTATAACATGTTTAGTAAATTTAATTTATATTTTTAATATTTCTCTTTTTATTGACTTTTAAAGAGAGAATGCAAACATTTTTTATTTTAAACACGAGGAGGAACAATCCAGATGAGGTTATAAATGGACAAAATAAAACAAAATATACATAAAAGACACTGGAATGTTCGTTTATGATGCATATTTATACAAAGTCTTTTCTGAAGGAGGAACTACAAATGTTTCCTGTCGCTCTCAAGTTACTTTATCCTCTGACTTCATCAGGGGCGTTAGCTCAGAACTAAAAATGATTTTGTTTGAAAGACAGTTTCCAGGATCAATTTTAATTGAAAACGAGGATAATCCAAAATATATGAATGTCATTTGCATCTTTGTTCCTGCAAGATCTGCAGCAGGCAGTTGGATTTGATAAGACGTTTCTTTTGTAGAAATACAAAAATAACAACGCTAAAATCTACTGCCGCTTCTCTTGTGAGGTGATCAGATTTTCCTCTCTGACATGCTTTGTTTTAACATAAATGTGTTAATTTCTTTATTATTCTACATTGACCCAGCTCAGCTGTAAATTCATCCTGCTCTTCTTAATGATGGAGGTATAATGTATAAGATGATGAATCATTTAAAGTAAACAGAAGCAGTGTAGTCAGTCTGCTGCTCCAACTGCAGCCAAACATTGTTTATGTGGACAGCAGTGACACCTGGTGGCTGTGTCCTGTATTGCACCTCATGGAGAGTATCCTATTGAAAGTGTGGTTAAGGTTTGTGTGAATCTTGGAAATGATTTATTCTCTAAATACATGTACCAATACTCCATATAATACTTTTGCGCATAAATGAAATATTGACAGAATGTTGGCAACATCTAATATAACAGCCAGGCGGTTCCTTGCATATATCTATCTTATGTTTGAAAATAAAATAGCAGTGGTCGAAAGTAATTCAGTACATTTAATCAAGTGCTGTGAACTTTACTTTTCATTTTCTGCTACTATATACATTGAAAGTTAAATATTGAGGTCAATTTGTCAATTTTAATCCACTGTGTCAATCCGATCGTTTTAGTCAACAATTTGCAGATTCGGATGAATAACCAATTATATGTTAAAACTTTACTGAAAGTGACATTCCAACCAGCATGCTAACCCCAATCTCTGCTGATGAGACCTTTTTTTTTATGGAAGTAAATCACGTGACCGCCCAGCCTCGCTGTCATGTGATTTACAGAAGGAGTGAATATGCACGCAGCCGTCGCGCGCATCCTGTACAGAGCCGGGTCGGAGCGTCAGGATGGATGGGACCGTGCTGACGGTGACTGTTTTGTTCCTCACTTCGTCTCTGGGTCTCTGCTCCTCTGACACGTACGTCCTGGACGATAATGCGGGACTTGGGAGAGTGTTTGACGGGATTGGAGGTCTGAGCGGTGGAGGGGTGAGTTCAGTCTGTCCGTCTACTTCCTGGTTCGATACCCTCCAACACACGGGAAAGTAAGCGGCTTGTTGTTTACTAGTGTAACATTTCATTTCCTTCCTTCAGGCCACCTCTCGGTTACTGGTGAATTATGAGGAGCCGTACCGGAGCCGGATACTGGACTACCTCTTCAAAGTAAGACCTGAGCCGAGTCTTCCGTACAGTCGAGTTCAAAGTACGTGAAACTCACTGCTGTGTGTTTTTGTTCCGTCTTCAGCCAAACTTTGGAGCCTCTCTGCACATACTGAAGGTGGAGATCGGAGGAGATGCTCAGACTACCGGTAAGTGACATTTAACAACACAGCGGCTTATTTTTTTTAATTACTTATTAATTAGTATATAGTATTACCTATTAATTATCAGAAGATAATTCCAACACTCCAAAGTGACACCTTCAAATGACTTAATAAAACTGAGTGAAGTGGAGGCGGATAATTCTTAGCGATTCTGCTTGATAACATGTTTAGACAAATAATCAGTTGTTGATTAATTTTCTGTCACATGACTAATCAGTTGATTGATTAATTAATGGATGCACCAATAGTTATTTGTGAATGTATCAACCTCTGGTACCTCCAGATGTGCGCCGAAATGTGCAGAAAATAACAAAACTAATAACATATACAAGAAAATTCAAAATATTGACATAACTGGTAGTACAGCAATAATAATTAGTACTAGAAAAATAGTAATAATTGTAACAGAAGTTATAAAGTGGGGTGAGGTCAACATGCTGCTGAGGTTGTCAATAATTGACATGTCACACAATCTATTTCATGTCATTAAGTATTTTTGCTTGCAGATGCTTTGATTGCGTGTTGTTGTTTACATTATATAGTCAGATCATTTGCTCTTACAACTAATAAGGCAGGATTGTAGGAAGGCCCTATGACTGGCCCGGGTGAAATCACTAATTTGCACCTCTTTTGCTGCTGTGACGTCTTTCAGAGCATTTACACTGTAAACACACCTGTCACCTGTAAAACACGGTGCTGTTGAACCAGAAAAACACAGCAGATTCACTGCACTCTGTGATGAAAGAGTGAGCTGCAGCCCTGAAATAAGTTTTAAAAACACACAATCAATGATCGAAGCTTCTCACACGGAGGCTCCGACACTTACAGGAGCTCCAATCTGAGGATGAGAACTGACAGATCCTTTTTAGCTCACTCTCTCCACTGTGTGTGTGTGTGTGTGTGTGTGTGTGTGTGTGTGTGTGTGTGTGTGTAGCCTTGCAGTTGTGTGTGTTCTCAGTCCGAACAGAACAACTTATACACTTACACTTGCTAATTTTGATGGAAAAAGTGGTTAGGATTAGCCTTCACCTGAAGGCTTCCAACTAGAGGCTCTTGTTAACAACAGCCATCTTTAGCTGATCTCAGCTGGCCTTGCTATCTCCCCAGTGGCTTTCTGCAGTTGTTTGGGTCCTGAACCCCCCAGAGGACTGATATTAGAACAGATATTGTTGTGTTTTACGTCAGGGATATGATAAACCCTGGATAAACCTTGGATCCACAGATCGTTTTTATTTTGACAGTATATTGGACCGTGAATGTTTTCAGATGGAACAGAGCCGTCCCACATGCACTATGAGAACGATGAGAACTACTTCCGAGGCTACGAGTGGTGGCTCATGAAAGAGGCCAAGAAGAGGAACCCAAACATCACACTCATAGGTGAGAAAAGACACTGTCACTGAGGTCAAACAAAAACCTGATGACGCAGAAATCAAATATCAGAATGTAATACTAAGAGACAGTGATTAGTTTATGATCAAATACAAAGTATTAGGCCATGTTGAGGAAAAAAAAGAATAAAGTCATAACATTAAAAGAGCAAAGCCTTTCTTGTAATAATATGACTTTATTCTCATAATTATGACTTTATTCTCCAAATTTCTGATTTTTATTTTCCCTCAATGTGGCCTTAATACTCAGTCGTAGATGGGAAATGTAGTCTTAAGACTGAAACCAGCTGGGTGCATTAGTTTGACGACGATACTGCACTCAGAGCATCTTGAACCTCGTCTGTGTGTGTTGGTGTGTGTCTCCCTGCAGGTTTGCCCTGGGCGTTCCCTGGTTGGGTCGGCCATGGTAAGAACTGGCCCTATGACTTCCCAGACATCACTGCGGCGTACGTGGTGAACTGGATCCTCGGTGCCAAGCAGTACCATGACCTGGACATCCAGTATGTTGGGGTGCGTACTCAAGTTACTTAAAGTCTTGCTCCTTGCCATGTGGTGTAGAGTGGAAATCAGGGCTGCTCAATTATAGCAAAAATCATAATCATGATTATTTTGATAAATATTGAGACCATCGTTATTTAACACGATTACTCATTGACTTTGGAAACAACGGCATTTATTGAACTTAAAAAAAAAAGAAAATGGAAAACAGATTGCAAAACATGGTTATACACAATATGAGTTAAAGATATCTGAGTGTTAAATAGCAGCCAAACAGGGCGTGGTCTGTCCCGACTATACTGTATATAGAAAGTCTCTGAACCGGAACACTGCTCAAGATGACGCACCGTTACGATTTTAATGGTACTACTACTTTTATCATTACCACTTATCGATCCAGTACTTTAATGGTTATCTTATCTGTACTTTTTGTTATTTTGTAAGAAAAAAAAATAATAAATTGAGAGCAGAATTAACATGCTGCTTTATAAAAATAATAATCTATATAATTTATAAAATTAAAGCAGCATGTCAGTCTTCGATCTGATTGGCCATGTACTGACTTGGATGGGTGTCATGGATATTCCCATTTTTAATTTGCCTTTTCAAATAGTTTTTCAGACTAAATTATGAAATTAATGAAATGCTTCATTACTTTTCCTGTTACATCACTGGTCCTCCAGCCATCCAGAACATAGTATCACACCATCGACAACGAGTATTTTTAACTGCAACCAACTTGGTGACAGTATTTCAGGTAAATGTAGGGGCGGATAAACAAATCAGCTGTAGGCTGAGTTGTAAACATTTTGCTTGAAATGTAAGCATGAATGTAAAACTGGACTGTTTGAGCAACAGATCGTGTCACTAAAATTCACTTTTATCTATTTAGATTTGGAATGAGCGAAACTATGACACCAAGTACATCAAGGTAACCCCGACCTCTTCTCTTTCAATGTCCCCTCACTGATTTGACTGATAAAGGTTTAGTGCATTATGGGTAAGCTGGCGCCGAACTGTGGATTGAGGAGAAAAACAGCCACCGACATGACGCACAGTCTGACTCTTAGTGGGTGATTTTTCCACTTGTAGCTGGGTTCCTCTGAGAGCATGTCTTTGTTGCCAAGGTGCTCCGGGACATGCTGGATAAAGTGGGTCTAACTGGTGTCGGCATCATCGCAGCAGACGGTGATTGGAGCATCGCTAATTCTATGATCGTTGACCCGCGCCTTAATGATTCTGTTGAGGTGATTGGGTAAGTACATTTGGCTTCAGGTCGCATTCAGAGGCGGCTCAGTCACTGCTCATTTGACCCAATCATACGGCAATCACACTGTAAAAGCATGATTTTCACCCCGTGCTGTGAGGTCACTGAAGGACAGTTTGATCGCTGATAATTAATTGACTAAACACATGATGCGCAGATGGTGAGATGTCAGGCGTGTCTTCTTCTCTACACATCTAACTGTGAGCTGAATGTTTGTGGCTGTTTTTCGGTTGGGCGGTTCAGTCAGACACTAACTTGATAAGATGCATACATTCATGCTCCTCTGCAGTGTATCTACATGCATGTCGTGATAGAGCATGACATGTTAACCACTGAAGTCAGATAACTCTTTGTGATGTTGTAAACTTTATTGTATATTGCTGCCATCATGTAAAAGAAGAAAATGCATTTCTGGTTTTCAAGCTATGCTTATCAATATCTTTATATTTATTTATTTATTTGGATCCATATTAGCCACTACCAAGGTAGCAACTATTCTTCCTGAGGTCCACTCAAGTAAACATGACATCATAATGCAAACCAATAATGTAAATTAGAAGCCAAAACAAAATGAAATAAGAAAATAACAACAAAAACAAACAACAGTAAAACGACTAATTACGATAATAACAACAATGACGGTGAGACGCTAAAATTAACAGTGGATTAAAGGGCTGAGCTGAACAGAAAATAACTTTATGATTCATCTTTTTTTTCAGTTGAATTATCCAGTCTTAATTCCTAAAATCAGGAAATCCATCTGTGCATCTCTGCCTGTTCTCAGTGAATATGTTTGTGTTTGATGTTACATTGAAGCTGTGGTTAATAAGTATAAATGGCGCTGTATAGTCATGTAAATCCTTTTTTTTTCAGTGTGCTCAAAAATAGGATATTCCCTCAGAAAGTAATGTAGATGATGATAACTGGCTGTCTCCACTCACTTCAACTATGTTGTGAATAGTTACAGTACATGAGCACACAGCGCTGTTAACAGGACTGTCAGGTAGAGAATCTAGCATTTGCTTCTAGAGTCTGGAAACAAAACCAGGTGAATCCACTGAAGTAAAGTTAGCATTATGTGGATTCTACTTTGTTGAATGAGGAATTAATAATCTAACTTTTAAATTTCTGATCTGCCTTAATATACTGATAACTATGTTAACAATTGAGCACCTCTATGCAATTTACAATATATTCAAAAATATTAGAAAACAGCATTGTTGCTCAAATTTTGGGAATAATAACAAATGATAATTCCTGATATTTATGTGACAATTGTTTCAAGTGGAAAAAAATCACACTGGGACTTTCTGAATTAAAATCCAATCTACCTCTGCACTAGGTCTGCAACTAACTGTTAAATTAGCACTCTATTAATTAGCTGATCATTTTCTCACTTACTCGATTATTCTTTTGTCTGTAAAATAATAAGCTTTATTTATAGAGCGCTTTTCATACAGGAGATGTAGCTCCAAGTGTTTTACAAAAAAAAACAAAATAGTACACTAAAATAAAGGTGGATAGAAGGACAACGACATTAGACATTAGAAAGATAGTAGATGATAAAATATGTACATGAAAATAAAACCAGACAGCAGTAAGAATAGTAAGAAGTAGATGAGTTAGACAGGAGTAGATGTCTTGTTTTGTCAGTTTACTGTGACAAAGAAAAAACATTTCAGAAACTGGAACCTGCAAATGTTTTGCTTAATAAATGGTTAAAACGATTTGGTTCAGCAGTGAAAACAGATTCTTATTAATGATCTGTTGATGGACTCATTGGAATTCAACTCTTCTCAACTATCTCATTTCCAATCGGAGCAGCAGCTGTCTTCATAGATGAACTGAGTGTCCTCTACCTGCAGAGCAGCGAACAGCAGACAGACTCAGTCAGAAAACAGCTGGCGAACATAGAAGAACATTTAGCAGCTGAAGAGAAGCTGGTGGAGGCCGAAACACAGAGCTAACAGAGAGGGGGAAAACTGGTCACAAACTACATGATTTACATGATGGCAGCAAATACTGTAGAGACAAAACGCGTCCACATGGTCAGAGCTGCGACTCAACGTCTTCTCTGCTCTCTGTCTCCCTGTGTGACTGTGACCGGCTGCACCAGCTGCTGCGGTACACTCTGGATAAAAGCGGTCTGGAGGGGGTCAGGATCATAGCCAGTGACAACCTGTGGGAGCCCATTGCCCTGTCTCTGCTTCTAGACCCTGAGCTGAGCACAGCTGTAGACGTGATAGGGTAGGATTACGTCTCTGAGCGTGACGTGTGTGAGCGTCTGTCTCTAACTTGTGCTTGTGCCTGAAAAGATTGAGCTATTAACAGCTGATTGGCTTTGAGAACGTGTCGTCTCCTGCATGATGCATGTGATAACAAAAATAATAAGTCTGATAACAGCATATGTTGATTTGTGTGTGTGAGTATCTCATTATTTAGTTTGCTTGTAGTTTTTAAGCTGTTAGAGGAGCATGATCATGTTTTCTGTGGCTGGTTTGTTTGTTACTTTTTACAGCAGGACATGGTGTGTTGGACATCTGTCTGTGTGTATAGACGTCTGGTGAACTCAGTAACTTCAAGTCCAGCGGAAATTAAACAGCTTCATTTGTCTGCTCCAAGCACATGTCTGTAAATCTGTTGATCTGTGAGACCAAAATGGAAGAACTCATATTTTCTATTTCTTGTTTTCATGACGGTGCCCAGTAGTTCTGCATTGATTCAACAGAAAGCTATCAAGTATCCACTATGTAGCTGGAGACCTTATTTGGAGGCCTCCAATCATAAAGCGGTAATTTCAGTGCTGTGTCCCACCGAGCTAGACCAGTCTCTGAACAACAACCCACATTAGCCTCAGTCTGCTTCTTATGCAGCTTAGCAACAGGAACACGTCCGGTTCTGCACCTTTAGCTTGTAGAACCAGCCTCCAGACAAACAGCCACCAGGGAAACATGACGTGCTAACATCATTCTGCAGGATAGATAACTAATTAGCTAATTAGCCAATTCAACTGCCCCCCCCCCATAGACCATGAACCAGTGGTGTAGTCTACATGACAGGCAGGTATATGCTGTATAGCCACTAAGAAAGCTCAAGAATTTCCATATAGCCACTTAAAAATGCCACAGGATACCTAACAACATAGTTTTGAGACAGAACTTGCACTTCAGTAAATTGTTTTCGTAAAAAACGGGTCGGGAGATCTGACAGTAAACTCAACAAACATGTCGCAGTGTCCCACCTACACCACCATCTGATTGGTTATATGATGACATTATTAAAGGTCACCTTTAGGCTGCCAGGTGAATCAGTTCCAAGGTGAGAACCGAAAGCAACTAATTAACTATTTTAAGCTGTAACATATCCTGCTCTCTGCATATCTTAATCACATTTCTTTTAATTGAAGGCGTCCTCATTACAAATACTTATTTATGTAAAATGAATATGAGCAGATGTATTTAGCAGATTTTATTTCCAAACATCAGAACTGAAGTCAACCTCTAAAATGGAATTGTTTTCAATACAAAACCCTTTTTCTTCATTTACCAAACTGAGCTTAACTCTCAAGCACAGCAGTATGCAATGCCTTTCTGAATATGTGCAGGAACTTTGGCAAAATATAACAGTAAATATTACATTACAAAAGTTAGTATTCAAATCGGGAAATATCTGATCAAAGAATAACTGTAGTCAGCAGGACTACAAATCTGATTTGCAATGAAAGTAATGGAAAAAACTCAACTTTCATGACTGTGATACTCAGTGCTACAGATGCTTTTTGATCAGTATCTGCCTGACGTTACACTGAAGTAGCTGCAAAAGCTTCAGTGCGTTGCAGTCTTTTTTCCAGATTGGTCTTGAGGTTGTGTGAAATCACCGGATTATTCTTCCCTTTGGGGTTTTCTCCACCATCTGATAACATGTAAATTAACACATCAGTCACTCAGATGTTAGCTCGTATTGTCATGTTTTTTTGCTTTGCATTAAACCAGTTCTAAGCACAGATGTTACATTTCCAAAATTTGACAGCTGTCTCTTATCGTGTTACCTCTACCTTGTGTTGTGTGTGTGTGTGGCGTCCAGGGCCCACTACCCAGGCACCACCACAGTGTCCGACGCCCTGAAGACGCAGAAGACGCTGTGGTCATCGGAGGACTACAGCACCTTTAATGATGAGGTGGGGGGAGGCTGCTGGGCTCGCATCCTCAACCAGAACTACGTCAACGGACACATGACGGCGTGAGGAAATACACCAGCAAAATAATCTGCATTTCTGTCCAAATGTATTTGTTTCATTAGGATTGAATTTCATCCAGTGTTTTATTTGATTAACCTGAAATTTATGTTTTCAGAGAGTGTGCTTTAAATCATTTGAAGAAAAGTCACAAAATGAACTGTTCATGTTGTTCTTAGTTTCCAGCTTGATGTCAGTTTATTTTAAGAAAACAAAGAATATTTCAAGTTTAAGGTGTAAAAAATCATCAAGAATCAGAAGCTGTGGTGACGTTTGGAGCGAGTGTAACTGTGCATGTAAAGCCTGTGTGCAGCTCTCTGGTTGCTGACAGCTAATCTTCTTCCAGCACCATCTCCTGGAACCTGGTGGCCAGCTACTACGAGAATCTGCCGTTTGGCAGGGACGGGCTGATGACGGCAGAGGAGCCCTGGAGTGGCAACTACGTGGTGGAGTCTCCGATCTGGATCACAGGTCTGCACCACATCCCACACACACACACACACACACACACACACACACACAGACAGATGTTTTGCTGATGTGAGCGCAGGAGAGTGTCAGATAGTACATATCTCTTTAAAAGTCCAGTACAGCTGGACGGCCTCTCCAGCTGCCAGGGTTCAGTCTGATATTAAACTTAAGGAAAATAAGGTCTTAAAATGTCTTATATGTACTCTAAATTTTGTTGTAGGTATTAAATAGCAAGTCTGAGGTAGATGTGTTTGTCGCCGTTTGTTAAGTCTGTCCATCAATCTAGGTTTGGGAATGGGAAAGTGCAGATTGAATGAGAAATGTTAGGAGGAGACCCCCATGAATCAAGCTTTGTTGTTCAGTCTTTGAGTCTATTTTTTGCAGTGGAGCTTGTTGTAGGCTGTTCCCCAGTAACTTAAGTGAGAAAAGAAAAAGTCAATGTGCATAGTGATGAAGGCTGAAAGGCCTGCACTACAACACACCAAAACATATAACATGTTTTTTCCCTGATTATCTAAAAAGTAATATGAAATTGTGTATTAGGATATGGAAAATGGTTATCATAGTTATTTCTACCAACATGCATTATTGGTGTGATTCTTTAATACTGCTGCTGCAGGTGTTTAGATCTTTTATTGCTGTTTCTATTTGTGTCTACTATGTGCTGTTGAACTTCCATGATGAGCATGGACTGAATTTTCTACTCCCCCCTCTCTCTCTCTCTCTCTCTTTCAAAGAATTTCTTGTTTATCTCTCACTGTACTGTCCGAATACAGGCAAAGTGCCCAAAAATATAAGTTAAGAAAAAAAATTCATTGATTTAAGGTCTTAAAAAGCACTGGTTTAGATTTTTAAAACTATGCAGGAACCCTGAGCTGTCTGAGCATCACACTAACATGACAAAGAGACAAATTCATGTAAAAAATCACTTGTTGCTTAGTGGCAGAGGGCAGTTATTAGAGAGGAGCCATTGTGCATGCTGGTCCAGCAGTAATAAAAATAACCTTCATGTTTAGCTTATTACAAAAAAAAAGAGAACATGCTGCGCAGAAAGAAATATTAAAGAAAACTAAAAGCTGTGCTGTGCAAGGTGATGAAGACAACCCAGGCCATTCTGTTCTGTAGGAAAGAAACAGGAAAATAAAGTGAGGAGAGACTGTGTGATGGTTAGTTGTGTGTGTAGTGTGGTTTGATCTGGACAGTACGAGGAAGGAACTCCTCGACTATATGAACTTCCTGCTACAACAGGAGTTTCCATAATCTATATAGATGGTCATGATTCGACCTTTTTCTCTGACCTTGTAGTTTGAGTAATATTTTGCTGGCAGTTTAACACCAAATATTGTGTGTGTTTGTGTGTGTGTGTGTGTGTGTGTGTGTGTGTGTGTGTGTGTGTGTGTGTGTGTGTGTGTTTGAGATGCAGTCAGGTTGTTTGGACATAATGTTTCTGTCTCTGCTTGAGATCAGTAGAGGTGATAAAGGATTCAGTAGAAGTGGTGATACGGTCACAGGAAATACTTGAGTATTTCAGTCTGATAAATAAATGAGGGACATGAACATATGAGTGTGCGTTTGTTCTGCTGTGGAAAGAGCATTCTCTGTGCTAAGGTCACCAACAGAAACCACTTATCTGAGTAGAAGTGCAATTATACTAAGACACATCGTCAAGAAAAAAAGTGTGTGGCTCAGTATAAATTCAGAGTGGTTAAGTTTGGCAGCGACTTTACAATATCATGAAGCACTCTCATTGTCGAATGTATCTGATTTATAACCTACCGTTTAATCATTTTTTGTTTCCCATTCATTTGTTCTCATCTCTCTGTTTCTCTGCCAGACCCGTGGCTCTTGACCATGGTTTGGAGACATCTGGTTCTTAGCTAATTTAGCCTGACTAAGCAAAATTGGTAAAAAAAAAAACAAAAAAAACTTAACAAGCCTTCAAAGTCAAGCTTAAGAGCCTGGTTCCAAACCTTTTTGCCTTGTGACTCCTCAAAACAAACTCATCATCACTAAGTCATCATCAGTGATCCACTAGTTGTGACCAGTTTAACCACAGACAGATTTTTTTTGCCATGTGCTTTCCAGAATGGTTCTTACAGATGCTGAGAAGTAACTTTATTATGTTAGTAGTAGTCCACAATGAGAAAAAAGCACAGATTGAAGCGAAGCATGGAAAGGTTTCACAGAGCATAAATGCCATTCTGCATCTCTCTCCTCATTTCTGGTCTTCTCTCCGCAGTCAGAATATCTAATGAGTAAAAATTCACCACTGCAGGAAAAAGCATGTCAGTCACTCCCATGTGTCTTTTAGCACTACGGCCTCAATTCACACAGGCATACACCTCACTCCTGTTGCTTTTAAAAAAATGAACTGGGATATTGCAGGCAGAATTTGAGGTTGTACTAAAAGATAGAGGATTTACAGTTAGCTACAAACAAAACATTTAAGTCTGCCAGATGCTCAAAAAAACCTTTATTTGAATAACAATTTAGGATTTTATAAAAAGTACTTTTCATCCCCCTTCGTCTCCCTCTACCTATAATTTCTTTAACATTTTGTATGTTGTTTTGTATGTGTGTTTTTTTCACTTAGTATGTGTTACAGTTATCATTATCACATAACTCTACTTCATCCTTACACAGTGAAGTAGTTCAAGGTTTCTACCTCTATTTCAGTTGGAGAGAGTACATGTAATGCATTCAATTAACACTTTCTTTCATCAGGCCATATATTTGATAATGCCAGATTTCCTCCAGCTGTCTCTGATAGTGTGCCTTGGTGGGCAAAAGAAAGCATTTTCTTTGTTCTGTTGATCAACAAAAAGTCTACTGGGGCAGATTAGTTAGAGCCAAGGTTGTTATAATTAGCAGCTCAATTTTAGTTGAATGCTTGAATTATATTTTTAACTTGACTCCATATTTAATCATCAATAATAATTTTGATAATTACTGACCGATTTCCAGACTTTTCCAGACATCTGGACGTCTGGCTAAAGTGTGAGAGAAACTGGTAAACAATCAGATGATGGTTTTCAGTCCAGCGTATGAGTGTTGAACACAGGTGTGCCACAGGCTTCATTCCAAGGACTGATTTTATTCACAGTTTTTGAAAATGAATAAGTTGTAAAACTTATAAACAACACATCTGTATGCAAACACAATTTTATATACAACAGCGCCCTCTGTTGCTCAAACTTGTGTTTTTATTTCTGTGCTGTACAGTGAATTGGAACTGATTTGATTAAATGCAATGTGACTAGATGTTCTGTTTGCATTGATGTCCTTAGAAGAGAGAAGAGAGGTGGCTCTCAGTGGCCCTCCCTGTTTAAATAAAGGTTTTAATATCTAAAAGACTGTTTGGCATGATGCAGAAATAAGAATTAACCTTATTTTAACAGATTATTGATAAAGGTGATAGGAAAAGCTTCTAGGTGCACCTTTAGAGTGATTTAGTTTGATATTGAACAGTTATAGGACGTCTCTGACTGATTATTGTGGCTCTTGAACATATGACTATTAATGTGAAAAGAATATCTGTCTTAAATCATGGTCTTCAGTAATGGTTCAATAAGTAACCGGTACTGTATTGTTTTCCCTGCAGCCCACACTACACAGTTCACCCAGCCAGGATGGACCTACCTGCAGACTGTTGGACATCTGGCACAAGGGGGAAGTTATGTTGCCTTGACTGATGGGAAAGGAAACCTCACTGTTGTCATAGAAACCATGGCAAGTTAGGCTTTTTTGCTTGTTGCTTCTTCCAAGTTTTCACTTCCTGGTTCTGTAATTTTAAATAATTACTTAAAAATGATTTTGAAAGTTGTAAAGCTGTAGCTGTTCAGAGGCGTTCAGATGGAGTTTAGCTGTCAGGTTTTCAGCTGTGTTACATGTGCTAACAAAGTGTAGTGAAGTTACACTATTACACAGAAACACTAAACCTGTTTCCTCTACAGACTCATGATCATTCAGTCTGCATAAGACCTCCACTCCTTCCATTTAATGTGACATCCCAGAATGCAACTTTCCAGCTGAAGGGATCCTTTGTAAGTTCCTCTCGGCTTTTTATCAATCTAATAAAAGTTAGCAACTGATCCTTCTGTCTTATTCAAGGTTTTTATTTTTTCTCAGACTTCCATCAAGGAACTCCAAGTGTGGCGCTCCCAGTTTAACTTCAAGACCAAGAAGCCCTCCTTGTTCAAGAAACTCACTCCACTGAAGGTAAAGGGACATTCAGAATTATTATTAAAAAGAGGAACAAGCTGAGTCTTTTAACAAGGTCTAAAATAACTGTCTTTTGTTTGATGATTTTAGCTGTCAAATGGATCATTCACCTTAAATCTGGCTGAAGATGAGGTTTACACTTTAACCACAATTACAACAGGAGAGAAGGGCAGTTACCCAGACCCCCCTCCTTCAGCTCGCTTCCCTAAAGTCTACAAGGATAACTTTAATGTTCGTAAGTATCAGACACAGAACACAAAGGATGAGTCAGGTCTTAGTCTAATTCTTCAAGCAGTTTAAACATGTGTATTACAGACTAGAGTGTGACAGGTTTAGGAAATTGACAAATTACTTGATTAAAGCTGAGAATTTGTTATGAAAAGTCCTTAAGGTTGTGTCACAACCCGGCTCAAGGCTGGACAAAGGAGGGGAGACCACACATTAGCACTTACTAAAAATAAGTTTATTTTACACAACTAAAAAGGAAATTAATCATAAGACCAACAAAACACAACAAAACTGAACAGGTTGGAAACCAGGGTGAGAGAGGGAAAGTGGCTGACTGCCACCAGCTTATATAGTGCAGCCAGAGCAGGTGAGCTGAATCTCCCTGACGACCAGACTCCACCCATCAGGCTCCTGCAGCAACAGGCCTGCTTCGAGAGGATCCTAACAGTTGACAACATACCCACATTGGACACTGTATTTTTGTACTGTAACAGGGTTTCCATATGTCCTGGAAAATGAAGAATGAAAGAAATAGTACAGGGTCCTGAAAAATAAATTTACATTTTCGTCTTTTTCTTTTGCTTAAAGCCTAGAGTTAGACATCTGCAACAGCTGGCAGCGGAAATTAGGGTGCTCTTCAAGGACCAGACAAAGTTAGAATCGCAAGGGGCTGCACATGGTCTTTTATTTTGAAAAGCTCGGAATGTGATGGTGGGGGCATCGTGCTCTCCTCAGCAGCAGGGACAGGGAGACTGGTCAGAACTGAGGGAAGGATGATTCAGCCAAATACAGAGAGGCCCATGAAGAAAGCCTGATCCAGGGTCCAGGAGACAGTTCACCTTTCAGCTCCACAATGACCTGAAGCCATGACAACACTAGAGTGTCTTCAGGACAAGTCTCTGACTGTCCTTTAGTGTCTCAGCCAAAGACCAGGCTTATAGCCCTTAAAACACATGTAGAGACCTTAAAATTGAAGTTCAGATACTTCCCATCCCGTCTGACATAACCTGAGAAGATCTATCAGGAAGAATGATATAAATTGACCAAATCCAGGTGAGCAGAGCTTGTAGAGACTGAGCCAAGAGGACTGTAGAAGCTTCTTTGGCAACAGCTACAACTTCCAGAGTGCTGAATTCTGGATGGTGAAAATGCAGCGAATTTTTTAATGAATAAAATAAGGGTTTTACAAACTTGATTGAGTGCAAAATACAGACTCACAATATTGGATTGTCTTTGATATTTTTTAAGTTTCCCTTTAACTGCCCTCTCAGAAGCTAACATTGTGTTCGTCAGTGCTATTTACATCTTCAGAGATCAGGCCACTATACTTGTGCTAATAGAATGTGATGTAAAACAGAAAGAGGGATTCAGGTTAGAGCCATAGATTTTAATACAGATATTTTAAAGGAGACTTCAATAGAGAGGAGCTTGTTAGTCCATCTGAGTCTGACGCCCATGGACATGGTAAAATTATTTCTTGAAAGCAGTGTGAAGTATAACGAAGAACCATAACTACAGGAAACAAGTTAGCACAGTTACAGAATTTTACAGTAATACTTGAAAATAGCAAAGAGAAAACAGCCTTCTTCATCCTTCTCCACCTTTGCAGGAAACCCTCCCTTTTCCGAAGCTCCAGACTTTGCTGACCAGACGGGGGTGTTCGAGTACCACATCAACCTGACTGACCCTGGACCTTACACCTTCACCTTACGACAGGTTCTGACTGAGAGACCCATCACATGGGCGACAGACGCGGACCAGACCATCAGCGTCATAGGAGACTATCAATGGTGAGATGATGTATGACCGTATAGAACTAAATATGACAACTGTCTACAATCCAGGACTCTGCCAGGTGTCTATCCATGTTGTGTTGTTGTGTTACAGGCAGAACCTGACGGTCACATGTGACATCTTCATGGAAAGTGTGAAGACTGGCGGTGTTTTCATAGCAGCCAGGGTGGATAAAGGAGGCCAGTCCATCCGCAGCGCTAGAGGAGTCTTCTTCTGGGTGTTTGCAGACGGCACCTACAAAGTCACCAATGATCTGGGTCAGTAGGATCACTCCTCGCTTCAGTTCACATTTTACTGTTAAAACAAAAACAAAGCCAAGACTTCCAGACTTTTGGTATCAAATCCATTTTCAAACGTCCAATCATCCTGACTAGAAGGTTATTGATTTCCCTCTGTTTTCTTCTGCTGTCACAGCTGGTCAGACTGTACTTGCAGAGGGTCAGTCTGGAACCCGAGCATATGGCTGGCACACCTTATCACTCACTGTGAAAGTAAGTGAAGATTTCACGTTGTATTCAGAGAATTTGGTGCTTCTTAGACTTTTTTCTTCTTACTGATGTGTCATAAGAAAGACTGTAAGCATCTTCGTAGTGTCTACTGCAGCTTTTTAAACAGGAGATATTTGATATTGATGCCTCAGCGCTGGTGGGAGTCAGAGCCATATTGTTCTCAGGTTTTCCTTCTTCAAATATGGCACAAACACTTACTTGGGGATGAACTGATTAAGTTTTGGTGGTCAAAGGTCAAGATCAGTGTGACCTCACAAAACACTTTTCACTCAAGTGAACTCAAGACTTCACACAGCAATTAAGACAATATTTCAAACAAATGGTTCATTTTTTCTATGACTCTGGATAAACAGGGATGTAACCTGAAACTAGTCTGAGTCCAGGAGGCAGACGGCCACCAGGAAGTAATTCTAGTTTGTATGGATTATTGGTTATGGCCAACAAATCATTATGAAGCATAAGGGCACTGAACTCAGTCACATCAGGCGGTTTGCAGAAATTACAGAAGTACTTGAAGACTCCTCCTTCATCACACCTCACTGATTTCATACTGTAGTTTCTATCTCCATATCATTTCCCAATCACATCATGATACATTCTCTAATTACATTACATTAAATTACTACATGGCATTTACAGTATGCGACATTTCATGTAGCAATGTCATGTAATTGGATAATGTAACGTGGAGGCTGTCCTCCTGTAAAATATGAGCCCATAGGTCATCTGTGCAGCAGGTTAATGTGACCCATAGTTACATTTTGTTGCTAGGTGACATCTAGTGGTTGTAGTAATTATGACAGGAGCAAAGGGAAAAGTGTGGTGACGTGGTATAAAGAGAGACAAAGTCCACGTCAGGAGGAAGTTGTGGGGGATGGATGAATGTGACGCAGGAGAGCGGTGTTCCATTCCCATGTGAATGTAGCAGCTTATGTTGTTTCTATTATCCATGACCGTTCGACAAGGTTACCACATTATTATTATTGTAACCATGACAACAAATATCGTCTAATGTTGAAGAAGTACTGATTTTAACCCAAACCACAATCTTTTCCTAAACCTAACCAAGCCATGAGCATTATTATAGTAACCAGGTAGGTAAGCCACTGTCAGTACAGTCCATGTGTTTGTAATTGTAACCATGACAACTGAGGTCTGGTACGCCAGCTGCCATAAGGACGCTATTTCAGGAGACACTCGTATCAGCGGGTTGAAGAAAGCAACATGTGTGATGATGATTGGGAAATGATGCACTAATACTTTTATTTCATTCTATTAGACGGAATCAAACCTAGATTGTTGTCGCTCATGTGGTAATTGTCATATGACACAAGTAGGAATCAAGATCTTAATATTGGCACCCATGCCCCAAGAAATAAACAGAATTATTCAGTAAAATTACTTACTGAGGTTTTGCAATGTTCAAAGTCACAGAGAACTGATTGATTGAACTTCATTCAGTTTTGAAGGTGGAAATTTCAATGATAAGGAAACATGAACTTTGTTTTTGAGCAAATAATCTTGAATAATGTTGTTCAGTGTTAATCTGTCAGCTCCATCTAAATGCCTTATAGTCACATCCCTGTTACTGACGATCAGAGTGAACAAGCAGAGAGTCTATAAAGAGTAATAATGCACCTAATAAAACAGACAATTGTGTATGTCGTAAAGCTTTCCACTGGAACTGTGTCTTGCAGGGACAGCTTGCATCAGGGCTGCTGAATGGATACCCACTGTGGAAGAACGCTGTGGTGCTGAACCCAAACAACGGCTGGGCTGCCATAGGAACACACTCATTTGAACTGGCACAGTTTGATAACTTTGCTGTGGTGGCAGAATGATGATTTAACTGTGAAATAATGATTTATACTGTGATGTTAATATTCTGATTAATTTATTGACTTGATTAATGCCTTGTTTTAATACTGATGTGCCAAATGTACACTTGATTTTTTTTCTCTCTCTTTAAAAAGTTTTACACAAGAATTAAGGAAACACAAAGAAACATAACACTGCACCCTTTAAATTTGCTCAATGAGATAAATGTTATTTTGAACTGATTTTTTTTTATGAAATAAAAGGATTTTATTATAAACTGCTTTTTAATTGTTTAAAAGCATTTGTGTAGTAGTAAGGGACAAAATGTGTCTAGCTCACTGGAGTGAAAATGAAGAGGTATATGTAACTGGATGAAATAATGTGTGATGTTACCTGATTTTCCAGCTGTTTTCAGTGAAAAGCAAAAACAGCAGGAGCAGATTAATTTAATTTCAACTATCGCTGGTTTAGAAACAGTATCTGAGGAAATTGTGAGCACTAGTTAAAGTGTAGGATGTAGAATGGCTCCCAAATAGGTGCCAGGACACTACGAAGGTCACAGGGACTCAAGGGGGGGGCATTTTATTCGGAGATTTAATTGTATCAAAGTGTGACCAGATCACATCCTGTATAAAGTCTATGATTAAGTCTATGATCATGCTTGGATATTATGTGTTCAGCGTCCAAATCCGGGTCAGAATGCTGCTTTACATTTGTGCAACTGTAACTGACTGTAAGTATTTGGACAATTACACATTTTTGTTCTTGGCACTACATTAAAGTCTCAGTTTCAACAGACGGCAAAATAACTCTGGCCCATACTTGGGCCACATCTTTGTTTTCTTCTGGCCCAGTTTACACCCCAACAGCTCAAATCTGGCCCATATAGAACATGATTGTCTGATGCTACTTCCACATCTGGACCAATTCTGGCATACACAGAAAATCTTCTGGCTGTCAGTGAGTACCGGAGGAGAACAGCTGGACTCTGCCCAGATCTGGATGTATATGGGCCAGACTTTGCCAAGGACCCAAGCATATGTTGGGCCAGAAGTTTCATTTTACTATAGTGCCTTTGGCATCTTTGTGTCATTTCAACAGTAGTTCAAACATGAGGAGCTCAGATGTGGCTCAGTGTTAACTGAGAGGTGACACTTGCACACCTCATGTTACAGCATCATGTACACAATTCCTGGAAGCTTAAAACATCCCAGTTCTTTCCTGGCCTGTGTCATCACCAGACATGTCACCTATTGAACATGTTTGGGATGCTCTGAATCTGCATGTAAAATAGCGTGTCTCACTTCCTGCTAATATCCAGCAACTTCACCCAGCTACTGAAGAGGAGCAGTCCACCAACCACCAACCTGATCAACTCTGTGTCGCACTGCATGAGGCAAATGATGGTCACACCAGATACTGACTCCTTTTTTCTGATTCACAAACCTCTCCCCAAAAAATGCACATCTGTAGCCCAAGTCACACAGTTCACCTAATGAATGTTTTGAATGTCTTTTTTCAAAATAAAACTGCACAATTTAGAGTGACCTTTTATTTTGACCAGCCTAAGTTACACCTGTGAAGAAATCATTCTGTGTAATCAGCATCTTGATATACCAGGCCTGTAAATTAGATGGATTATTTTGGCAAAGGAGAAGTGCTCACTATCACGGATTTTAACACATTGGAGATGAAAAATTGAGAGAAAGACGCCTTTTGTGTGGTGAGGAAAAGTCTTAGATCTTAAATCTGCTTTCTATATTTTTGTTCTGTGTAGAGTGAGGTGGGGCTGTACGGAGCCCCTAAAGGGACATGGGGAAAATATTTTTTTAGATATGTTTCTCGTCTCGTGCGCACGAGTAACATATCTAAAAAAATATTTTCCCCATGTCCCTTTAGGGGCTCCGTAGGAATAGTATCTGTGGAGAAGATCTTCGGGGTCTCTCTTCTGAATACCTGGTCTCCGGATGTAGGTGTACAGTTAGAAACAAGGAAG
>NW_019525240.1:1012107-1013108 GCF_002814215.2 Seriola lalandi dorsalis | reverse complement strand
AAAATATGATAGGGAAAAGAGGTGCATGATGGGACTGCGGAAGCGACTACAGCGCTATTTTAAACTAAATCAGCAAGGGATGGATTTTAACGAAGAAATCAAACAAGTCAAAACAGAGATGTCAATATCGGCAGAAATTATAAGCAAGGGTGTCATTTTAAGAAGCAGGGAATGGGAAATAGAGGAGGGTGAAAAGTGCACAAGGTATTTTTTTAAGAAGATTATGAACAAATTTAATTATTAAAATTTAAAAATTTAAAGTAAATGGGTGCACAACTGACAAAATAGAAGAAATGAAACAGATTGTCGAAGAATTATATGGGGAAATTTATAAAGAAAAGCCTGTTAAAATGGACACCGTGTCTGAAGTTTTGAAATCCATTGACAAAAGAGTAAGCGACAGTGTGCTTTTAACCCAAGATTTCACTATTTTAGAGCTAAATAAATGTATTAGAAATTTTAAGAAAGGGAAGTCCCCAGGACAAGACGGACTTCCCTTAAAATTTTATTTGACATTTTGGGACATTTTAGCACCTGACTTACATAACGTTTTTATGGATTTCTAAAGACTAGACCGACTTCCTGACAGCTTTAGAGTAGGGATAGTGACTCTTCTTCACAAGAACAAAGACAAGACTGACCTGATGATCTGGAGACCTATCACACTTTTAAACTTTGACTGCAAACTTTTTAGCCAACTTTTAGCATCACGTATGTCCTTGCTTTTAAAAGAGCTGATTCACCCGGATCAAAGCTGTGCCATCCCGGGGAGGACGATCACCGACAGCCTCGTACTGATCAGAGACACCATCTGTTATGCGAGAGACAGAAACATCCAGCTAGTAGTCATAAATTTAGACTTTGAGAAAGCTTTTGATGGGGTCTCGCACCAGTACTTTTTTTTCCAGGTACTGCAAAAAATGGGGATCCCAGAAAGGTTATAGCTTGGGTGGGATTGCTGTATCGGGGCATTACCAGCAAATTCATGATTAACGGGCATT
>NW_019525240.1:987613-1012057 GCF_002814215.2 Seriola lalandi dorsalis | reverse complement strand
TTTTTTTTTTATGAAACGCCATATTTTTTTCCATACGCCATGTTGCGCGCTTTGCTCGCTTCCAGCGCGAGAGGGCGCGTCTCTATGGCAACGCCACACTAACAACCCTTGCTGAAAACGTTTGCTAAAAGCTAACAATCTAATACGGCGCAGACGAGGATGGAGAAAGTCAAGCAGTCACCCAAACGAGTCTTTATCAACAACATAGACTCATACTCATCCAAGCACATCGCCAAGGTAAATATGTTTAAATGTGGAATGTCAAAACGGAGCTGTTAGCTAGTGTTAATGTGAGTTAGCAGTTACAGGCTGCCTCGTTCCTAACAGTTTTACCACATCAGGGAATTGAACTAGCACACACACTGTTTGTCGTAAGCAGCATCAACAGTGAGTTCATGTTTCCATCTTTGCAGTTTGTGTCTGAATGTGTTGTGGGGACATCTGTTGATCCCGATGGAGAGATGGAGTCTGAGGAGGAGGAGAGGATGAAATCAAACAGCAGCAGAGCAACAGCCTTTCAGGTGGTGGGAAGTGTCTCTGAGAAATCAGACGAGGACAGACCACATGTGCTGGAGGAGTATTTAGTAAGTACTTCATCCAACAGAAACTATGTAGTAAAGTCATAAACTGAGGATAAACACTCAGATACTCCAGTATCAATTTAAACGTAGAATTTGAGACCAGATTTTTGTTTGTTTGTTTGTTTGTTTGTTTGTTTGAATAAAAGCGACTGGACAGAGACGAGCTCCTTCCAAAACTGATGAGCTGTGATGTTATCATCTACAACATCAGCCAGCACAGTGAACAGGTGGAGGAGGCCCTCTGGGCTGTTTCAGGTGAGCAGTTCTCTGTATGTTGGGTGGTTGATGGGTTGTGTTCATTGTTTATTAAGGCTGCTTAACATTGTTCACAGTTTATTGGTTCCATTGGATTACAGCAGCATCCACACTTTGTAACCTGAGTATCCAGACAGTGTTCAATATAAAACTTGAAATAATTATTATGTACACAGGGGGTCTCCGACAGGTGCCGTGTGAACTACCTTTTGGAGACCCCTGTTTCAAAGTAGCTCACCCAAAGGTTCAGAGAATATAGTCTGTACAAACCATGGATGTATAGTTCAAACTTTAAGCAACACAAGAGATGTCAGTTTAATGAGCTCCTGTTAAGTTTGTTTACATCAGATCTGTTGTAGGTTGCAGTGATAGCAACTTTTCTGATAACAGAACAGGTATAAACTCAACTTTTCCAACAAACAGGAAATATGTTGCCATGGATACAGTGAGTTAAGCTGTGGACTTCAACTTGAACCCTGTTTTTTTGCCTATGTTTGGTTACATTTTGGGAAATGAAGTCAAGTGAATTATCTATTTTAACTTCCTGTTTGTTATGTACCATTGATGAACTGACAACTGTCACTGATCACTGACTGAGGAGCCTCTTTCTCTGGTTTTTAATTAGATTTATGGAGCTTTATTTGCAGTGGTGTTTTCATGTCTGCGTGTCTGACTGAATCATGACTCAGATTGTTGTCTGATGTGAGTTTCAGATGTTTTTTGGTACAAAATGTGAATTTTGGATATTAATATTTGATGACTTGTTAAATGATCTTATTCATCTGATTTGGTTTGGAGATCAGTTTGAGTGTTTTTTTTATGAATAACTAAATAAATGTAACCAGTAGTATAAGACATGAGGAGCTCTCAGCCCCTTTGATTTTTTCAAAGTAGCTCTCAGATTAAAAAAGGTTGGAGACCCCTGATCAACCCTCTAATGATTCATTATGCTACTATTTGTCTTCCTGAGTGTAAGATAGCTTTTACGTTTGTAGTTTATTTTCTATTTTCAATCATGAACTCTTGCTCTACCTTTACAAAGTCATCACTACCTGTAGATTGACTCTTGTTTTTATTTACCAGTAATGTCACATGACTATTTTCTCATAATACTTCTCAAAGATACAGTTTGGTGAACGTGTACAGCACAGTTTCTTTACTTTTTGTGGCCTGTGTCCAAGGATTATTATAACTTCAGCCATTTTAAGAGGTTTCATGTTGTTATGTTAATTTCAGTCTTTTATACTCAGAACTAGGAATGGCTTTCTTTGGGCACTATTCTCAGAACAAGTACGATTACCATTAATATAAATAAATCAGATCCAACAACCACGTCTGTAACTCACCTGAACTGCTGTTATCTGGGGCTTCCTATTTATCACTATAGGGATGTAGCTGATGCCTTTGTAATATCTTATTATCTGTAGACATGTTTGGAAATAATATGTCGCCTTTCAGTTATGTGTGAATTCATGTTATTTACTTATTTACCTTTTTAAGAATGAATTCCAAATAAGGATACCAGGAAATCATCCCAATAAAGTGTGTATATCTAGATGTCCTTATTTTCATTTAAGCAGCATTGTTTCAGAGAGATCATCTGCAGCCAACACATGAGCCTGAACGCACTGAGCAACACTGGCATCGAATATTTCGATATAATACTACCATAATTAATCAATCAGGTAACGTCTCCTTCTGTGTTGTACTTTTAGCTCTTCACAATGAAATGGGGAATTTTTCTGGACCAAAGACGTTTATCCTAATCTCCACAGTGATGACTTGGGCATGCAGCAAGCCAGTGGACACTGTAAGAGGACACGCAGTGTACCTTTGGCTGACCTAACCTGCTATCTTTGTGTTACACAAACCTATGTTTGTTTCTTATTATATTCTAATTTAGGTCATAGGTCTGAAATGTAATTGTTCATTCAAACATTTATTTAGTAGTATTACTGTGGATTGAAATTGTGCTATTAGACCAACGCATATCATGTAGTATGTTGTCTGATGTAATCTCATTAATCTCCAGCTAAGGTGGTTATCTGACAAAAACTGAATTCACTTGTCTGTGTTGTGTGACAGGATGACGTGGAGCTTCCTTTCACTGATCAGATTTTCTGGAGAAGAAGAGCACATCCCAGCTTCAAACAACACATTGACCTGGAGAAAAAGGTGGTCAAAATGGGCAAAACTGTGAGTTTCAAATCCCTGAGTTGTTACATTTTGTCTGACAGGAGACTCATGATTGAGATGTATCACCCTGTCATGCGGTTTTTGCTTGTAGAACAGAACATTGTTCTCGACATACGTGGTGGCGTCAGGACTTCAGTATGGGATGGGAGAGCAGGTCTTCCACTTCTTTTTCAAGGTGAGATTTGAAGACTGTTGTTTGATCATCAACAAGATTCCCACAGGTTTATGTTACACAAAAAACAATTCACACATAATAATCTGTCACAGTCCAGATGGAGCATCTGCAAACATATGACCTGAGCCCTTTTTTTGGTGAATCTCCAAGTTATTATCTTGAACTATGAGAGCCCATTGGTTATGGTTGTAGATGACAGAAAAACCAGGCAAAGGGGAAATAATCTTCTTTCTCGATTGTATCTGACTTTGTGCTTCCTGCAACAGCACTGCTTCAGCACCCACAGCACTTTAGTTTGAATGGTTTGGAGAGGTCCGGCGCAGCGAGCACAGGAGCATGGCTTAGGAGAGACTTCACACTTTCAAAGGCATGCTGGCATTCATAAGTCCACACAGAGTCAACATTTGGGCTCAGCAAATGGAGTAAAGGCAAAACAACAGCAGAAAAGTTAAGACAGAAACTCCTGTAATAACCTGCCATGCTGAGAAAACTGCAAACGGTTCTCCTAGTGGCGCTTTTCCATGTTTGTTGCAGGTGTAGCCGAAGCAGGGTACATTGCAGATGAATGGTTCACTGATTGTAGTAAGCTGATCACTTTAATGTTGTAGTGGATACAGTGTCACGTGTCTACACCGATTGCTGTGTAAAGGAAAAACAAAAATGTACAAAAGATGAGTAAAGTAACTTAGAAAACTCACTGGCATTCATTCAAACACGGAGGAACTGGCGACCTGACATGATGTTCTCACATACTCCTCTTGGAAGTGGTTTTAATGATTAGCATTTTTAAGATAATCTTTTTAAGCTTTGACACTGAATTTTCTTGCCTGCTTGACAGCAGGACAGGAAATGCTCTCTATCCAAAAACAATATCTGATGATGTTGTGAATAATATTTACAGAATTAAATATCAGCTTATATTCATATTTTTCTTGGCAATGGTCACAATCCATAGATATTAAAGGAAATAAAGGAAAATATATCCTATAAGGAAAAAAGAGATTTGTCTGTTGATTAATCTATTACTCATTTCCATCTTGTTATTCTTTGTTATTCTTGTTTTTATTATTGAAAATTTTGATTTGGCAGACATTTGAAGGTCTCCAAAAGGTCTCCAAAATCATTAGGGATCATATTATGGGCAGTATGAATTTCAACACCAGACATCATGGAAACCTGGACAGTATCTGTGGAGACATGTGGAAAAAGTGTTGGATGGAGCAACATCACCATCCTAAGACCCATCACAAACTGTGACAATGTGAATTTACTTCACATGTGTTACTAAAGGAAATAATCTGTATTATTAGACGTCGTGGCTGGGACAAGAACCTCAAATACCTGTCTTTGGAGACGGCAGCAACATCATCCCCACGATTCACATCAATGACCTGGCAAGGTTTGACACACACACACACACACACACGGTGCACAGAGGAGGGAAAATATATCTATTGATGTGGGGTTATAGCTTGCAAAGTAGAAATTTGCTATAAACTATACATATACTATATATATTATAAACAGTGTAATTTCTTTGTGTAAATTCAGTGTGATTCAGAACGTGATTGAACATCAGCCCCAACCATATTACCTGCTGGCTGTGGACTATTCCAACAACACTATGGAGAACATTGTAAAGGTGAGTGTAGCACCAATCAGGAAATGTTCTGTCACAGAGGAGAAACATACATTATATAAATGTAAATGGGCTGGAAGTGTAGTTAAACCTGGTACAATCAGTCAGTGACGGATTGATCTCTTTCTCCACCAGACAGTTGCCTCTGCACTTGGACCAGGGAAGATCCAGAAAAAGCCATTTGAAGAAGCCTTCCTCACAAAGGACTTAAGTGTATGTTAGTCTTGCCTCAGTATTGCTAATAAACAGGAAACCTGTCTGCTTCAAGAACTTCCAAAAATAGTTTTTAGATATATAGTTATTTTCTTCTTTCAAACAGCGAGATGAGAATATTGATATCAGTCTCGTGTATGTGTTCAGAGCTGGAGTATGTGGATGTGGTTTAACGTAAAGACTGGAGGCAGGGGGGAAACAGCTAACCTGGCTCCGTCCACAGGTCAATAATACACCTATCAACACCTCTAAAGCTCTAACCTGCACATGAACAGAAAGATAATGTAACTGCTGCGTTATTGGAAATCAGGCTATATCGTCTAGTGTATGACAACACACCAGTCTGATTTGTAGAAAAAAAACATTGGCACCTCTAGTCAGCCTTGTGATAGACTGACTTAATCATCCCAAACATGTCATTTCCATTGAAAGTTCAACCGGTAACAGATGCTCTACTTTGTAGAGAAAAGTGAAAGAGGGAAAACTCAAATGAAAGGTGATTTGCTTCTGTCAACTGAAGCCACACAGGCTGACATTTACACAATGTTGATTCTGAAAAGCAGAGTCATCCTGTGTGAAGCACGTTTATATTTGAGTAAGAATCAAATAAAAGTTATACTGTGTGCTAATCAGTGAGCTGTAGAGGTGTTGGAGAACATATTTTTCATCTTTGGATAGACCCAAGTTAGCTGTTTAAGCTAAGCTAGGCTAACCCTGTGCTGACTCAGTAAAGCAATAATTAGAACTCAGAATGAAGGTATTTGTCCTCTCATCTCACGAGTGGGGTGAAGGTGGATTTAAAACAAAGAGACAAAGGACAAGGATTTTTTTTGACATTCATCTTTTTAATAGACGACGGAAATTGATTCCATGCTGGTCAACCTTCGCATGGAGGGTTTCCACGTCAAGGAACTGTTCTCTATCAACTGGCAGTGTGAATCTGGTTTGGTGGAAAACATGGAGCTGGTGGTGGAGGAGTACCGGCAGAACAGAGGACTGCTGGTAGGTAATAAAGCAAAAGGCAAAAACATGTCTCTATCCAGAGAATATACAGAGGAATGATAATATTGCTGCTTCTCCATATATGGTTAAGTTGTGTATTATACTGTGACAGTTGTCTTAGTCATTATTAAGTTGTACTAGTGTGATCCATGCAGTTTGTTCTCTCCAGCCCATCCGTCTGTGTGTTCTGGGTCCTCCTGCAGTGGGGAAAAGTACAGTATCAAAGCAGATCTGTGAACACTACAAGCTCCATCACATCACACTGAAGGAGACCATCTCTGAAACCATCACACAGCTAGTGAGCTCTCACATCATACATTTTCGTGTGATCCGTGGTTATAGTGTTGATAATGCAGCTGCAGACTTTTGAACTGTCCTAACAAACTATTTCTATCCCCGTGTCTATAGGAAAACACTGTGAGGAGATTTGATCCAGATGCAGAGAATGAGGATTCAGCAGCAGAGGCCCAGGACCTGCTCAACAGACTGAAGGACAGTATGGAGCAGAGCGGAGGTGTGGACCTTTAAGTAAATGTTATTTACCTTTAAGATCAATTCACTCTTAATGATATAAGTGTCAGGTAATGAGGTCTGCATGTGACACTCATATCAGGTGTCACTTTGAATCTCAAGTCAGTCTTAATTCATATTATTATTCAACAAAAAAAAATGAAAGGCCTGGATAGTTTGTAACTAACAACTGTGTCCTTACAGAGGTCTTTTTAAAGTGATAGAGAGATTGTGGCTGGTAATTACATGGTTGATTTTATATGGTTTAATGAACAAATTATATTACATTATATTTGTTTAAATTACAGTCTGCATATTGCTGATATTCTAAGATAAAATTGTGTCTCACAGTCGTCATCTGTGAATGGATCTAGATCAGGTGTCATCATGTGACCTACATGAAGAATGTGATAACAGCTGGTTATATATGGATGGTGTGGGTGCTGGGTCAAAAGGTGATCTTTGAATCAGGATCACAAAAACTTTATAGATCCAAGTTGTTCTGTTAAAACTGCTCAACACTCAGGAATGAAAAAGAAAAAGAGTAAAAAATTAAAACTATTATAAAATAATAATAAATACACACCAAGTGAACAGAAACATGTACAACTGCAAAAGTGATTAAAAAAAAAAGGTAGAAGGTAGAATCACAGTACGGACAAAAGTGCAAACATTGAAATGTAATTTCAACAGTAATTTAACACTAAATTAACAGTAGTGTGTAAAGTAAACTGGATGGAAAATGTAACGTAGCTCAACATTCAATTAATAGCAGTTTAAAGTTAGCCAGTAGACCATTGATTTAAAGATGATCTCCAATAGTCTAATCTATGGAACTGAGAGACGCCTGGTCAACTACATCTACCTCTAGCAGGTTCTAATGCGACACGGGAAATGTAGGATCCAGTTTTTCTGTTTCAATTTTGATCATTCTTTTTTAATCTGTCTTTCACAATACTAAATCAGTAGAGTGTCCCTTTGAGATGATATTGCCACACTGTTATATCAGCTCTTTTGTCCATTAGGTCAAATGGATGACCAGCTGTTGGTGAAGGTGCTGAAGGTAAAGCTGATGTCTAACCCTTGCAGAAATCAAGGTTTTGTTCTTGACGGCCTTCCCAAGACATTTGAACAAGCTAAAGAGCTCTTCAGTGGTGAGACACCAACTCAAAATCACAATCACATGCGCTGCATATACAATGAATACATACTGTACATACACACACAGCTCTATGTTTTTATTTGTTTTCTAGCTGAAGAAGATGAATCTGAAGATGGGACATCCCACATTTCTTCACATAGCAAGAAGATTATGCCAGGTGTTTGCAGTGCTCTGTCATCACAATGCTATTATTTCACATTGGGGTAGACACTCTAAAATGTTACCCCACAAAAGTCTTGTAGTAATAGTTGCATTGTGTGTATCTCAGAGTTTGTGTTACGCCTGGATGCAACAGATGCCTTCCTGAAGGACCGGGTGATGAACCTGCCTGAGAGGCTGGTGCAGGAACACAACTACGAGCATGAGCACTTCCTGCAATGCCTCGCCAGTTACAGAGAAAATAACATGGAGGATGAAACTGTTGTCAACTACTTTGATGAGCAGGACATGACCCCTCTGAACCTGGGTAATCCAGCAAGCATGTCTACAGTACATCCTGTGTGTGGGTGATGTAGGGAGAGGAATGAGTATACGTTCAGGCAGTGCGCTTTTTCCTTTTAAATCAAAAAAACTGAAAAACGGTCCAATTCTGGTGGTTAGTCTGGTGGTGGAAAATTCTCTTTGGGAATTTTTCCTTGTTGAATTGAAAGAATGAAGAAAGGTAGTCAGGTGGCATGGAAGTAAAGGTAAGTATTTCAAATTAAAAGCCAACAGAATGACATGGCATTCTATACAAGTGTAAAATTATGCAAGCAGAGACTGACAGACAGGCAGTAAGGAAAGAACGCCTCAAATTTTGGGGTGAAATATAATTATAAATCACACTCTTTTGATGAAGTACTTTTTGAATGTTTTTATTTTTTGCATCTGCTTTGACACCTTCATTTTTTTTTAAATCATGTCAGGCCTCTCTGTTATCTATGGTTTCATTTCTACCATGAATTAAGATCATTGTTACTTTCATCATACTGTGCTCCTCGTCGTCCTCTCCAGAGATCACCAGCAGTGACGAACCTGACTGCCTGCTGCTGATGCAGAAGATCTACGACACGGTGGGCAAGCCCAGGAACTACGGCCCCAGCAGTCAGGAGGTGGAGGAGGAGAACATGAGGAAGGCTGAAGAGAAACTGAGGAGAGAGGCTCTGGAGAAGGCACAAGAGGAGCAGATGGAGGTGGAGGAGGCCAGACACAGGACTGCACGCTGGGAGGAGTGGGTAGGTGCTGAGAGGAGAGCTTAGGTTTGGATATAGACAAGGGTATAGAGGCTTTACCTGGTGCTTTGCAAATGAAATATCAAACTAAATGCTTATATAATTTTTTTGTGTGTATATGCCGCAGCCCGTTTCAGTGGCTCCTGGTCATTTTCTTATTTTTCCAAACTTTTAACTTTCTTCTTTTGACGTGTTTAGATTTTTACCAGTAACGTATTTAAGCTGCAGCCTCTCTAAACATGCTGGTAGAGAGAGTCCTGGATTGTTTTCTTCACCCGAGAATTATTTCTTTCATTCAGCTACCTTTTTGGATGCTATCATTCAGCTACTGTATGTTACTGTTGTCGGTCTCAGTGTGCACACGCCATCTTGGTTGTTGTTTACATTCCCCCTCCACTAACCTGGCAACCGCACGTGACATCATTCACTGTGTTGCTGCGAGACCCCAGACTCTTCTTCATGATCTCCAAAGACTTCAACTGGCCAACACTCTCCCGTTTTCACTCAGTGTGTGGACTGGACAACAGAGGAGACAGGACCCTGGACCTGGTGTATGCTAATGTTAAAGAGTTGAAAGTTCAGACCACAACCTGGTCCACCTTCAGCCCAAATACAGACCTCTGGTCATGTGTCTCAGGGCAGTATGTCGCTGAGGAGATGTACGCTACTCTGAAAGACTTCATTTAACCAACTGTGATGTTGTTCTCATGCCAGATGTTGAGGACATAGATGGACAGTCTGTTGACCAAGTAAATCAACTTCTGTTCCAGTCAATCCTGGATTACTAAGGACATCACAGTACTTGTGAAAGAGAAGTAGAGGGTGTTTAGGTCACGGACTGTGAGGCAGTAAAAAGGAACAGCTGTCAGTGAATATTAGAGAAGGAAAGGAGGAAGCTGGAGCAGAATGACACCAGAGGGGTGTCATTATGTTGGTGTTTGGTTACGATTATGGAGTTTGAGTTTTTGTGTGTGTGTGTGTGTGTGTGTCAGACTAATGGTTTGGAGGAGGTGAGGCAGCAGGAGGAGGAGCTGCTGGAGGCCCAGTCAGTCCCTATGAGGAACTACCTGTTGGAGCACGTCATGCCCATTCTGACCCAGGGTCTGATCGAATGCTGCAGAGCACGACCACACGACCCCGTGGACTTCCTGGTATGACACTCAGCACCAGTTATCACCTAATTCTGAGAATTAAAGTTAATTAGATGTTGATTTGATCTTGTGGTTTGTCTCGTTGCAGGCAGAGTACCTGTTTAAGAACAACCCCTCTGACTACTGAATATACACACTTCTACAGATACAAATACAGAACAGAAAACTGAAATAAAGTCTTTTTTTCCTCCTAATTTTGCTGTGCTCTTTAGGATATTAGAGACTGGAGTCAATTACATGCAGCATTTCTATTAGAGGAAAACCTCCTGCAGTCTCTTAGACACGCCAAGTGTCCCTCAGTTCATGCTGGGATTTTGATTAGGTCTGATTTGTAAGTGGCCAAATCCCCTGCCCCTGTTGTATTTACACACAGCTTTGTTTGGGCTCTTGTGCGCCGGCCATTATTTAAAAGCATCCTAAAAAAGAGGATGAAAGTGTGCATGAAGCCAAAAGCTAATTAGGAAGTTAATTTGCGTAATGAACTTGGTAAACTCCAAAGTAGACACACTCGGGTCATAATTGCTTTGATTTGGCTTCCGATTTCCAGGAAGGATAAATGTTACAAATGGCAGATAATTTGTGTCTCTCTCATGTTGCTACTCGCGACTCCAAAGTATACATAATTGGTTGCAACAGAACACCAAATTATTTCATTGTACATACTTAATCACCACATGGGGAAATTAGTTGAGTTTATTTGGGAAACATTGTGACGCAAGCTGCTGCAATTTAACTGCACCATCTGTGAGTCCTAGGTGCAAACACAACATGGAGAGTTTCCTGAAGGTGAAATACACAGATTTAAGTAAACATGATAATACAATATTCTCATACTCTGATAGCCTTATGTCATTTGAAACATGCAGCAAATATTTTTTTTTCTATCTTAGTAATAATAATATATAATAATAATAATTTATTATTTATTATTATTATTACTAGCATACACACGGCAGTAAAGTTGAACTTTATCCATGCTGGAGACAGTCAGAGCTGGAGGCATATTGTTTTATTGAGGTCAAAAACGTGCTTTTGGCCTTGTGAACGCAATATCTCTGTAACACCTTGAAGGAGCTGCTTCAGATTTGGCACCAACATTCACTTGGACTCAGGGATGAACTGATTAGATTGTGGTGGTCAAAGGTCAAGGTCAGTGTGACCTCACAAAACCCTTTGTTGTCATTATGATTATTTAACTGCTCTTGATGTGTTTATTTATCTTCTCTGGTATTACAACTTTATTTAGCTGAATGACATTCAATGTCATGTTACTGAAGCCTCTTGTGAAGCCCATGACGTCCACATGGGAAGTTTTTTTTAATCAAAGAATAGTTAAAAACAACTAAAAGTCTTAGGTTTTGTTTTCCCTTGGTGTGACACTAAATTCTAGTTTTTTAAAATTCAACAACTCCTTCAACTACAGAATTATGGATAATTATGCAAATTTGTCTCAGTAACAGCTAATGACAGATTACCTAGCAAGGTCATTAACTAACACAAAAGACTGAAACATCCTTTTAAGAAAATAAAATTGAAATGTCTTTAAAAATGAAGCCATTATATCCTTTTTAAAAAATCTAATCACATATCTTAATGAATATAGTTTGTGTATCAATAGTATTCACTCTCAGGAGAATATTATCTCAGGAACAGACTGAGTGACTGAGTGACTGAGTGACTGCCCAAAGTACTTGGCACAACTGACACGAGGTTTAAGTTTTAATAACACTAGTGGATAATGCCTCTCACTGTGTCTTTAATGCAATAGCTAACATTTCTGTCCTTTAGTGTGACTCATATACAAGCACCAAAGTAATTTGTTTTCGCTCAAAATATCTTACATAACAGTTCCGTACTGACAATTAGGTGAGATATAATCATCGCTCATCCTAAATTGCTATAATTCCCAACAGTTTTAAATGGATGGATGACAGCAAAGTTTGAGTCACATATAATGAAAAAAGTTCAACAAGTGATGGGGAAAAATAGTATTTCATAATTTAATAATATATACATAACAGTATAAGACAAAAAGTGTCTCTCATGCTGTTTGTATATTATATAAGATTTCCTTACTATTTTTATATCACACCATAGAATAAAGGTTCTAGGGGGAATGGCACAGTTCAGTGAAAATGTTTTTACTGCATATTTTTTAACTGCAAAATTGCAGACACAATCCTGTGGTCGGTCTATTTGCTTTTAGACCTCTAACAATCCTCAGCTTGGAAGTGGATTAAGACCCTCATTTTCGGGTGGTCTCTCTCCAGTTGTTTAGTAAGCACCGGTTTGATTGACGGCCTTCACGCCAGCTGAAATGAGCTAAGCCAACCAGACAAAAGCACCAGGTTTCAGAAACACAGGATGTCAGTACCCTTTGTGCAAGAACTGACACGAGAGAGAGAGAGAGTCTTGATGATGGAAGGTTGACACAGGAGTTTTCAGGTGGGCACTTGATGTTTCGTTAATGAGCCCACTGCCTCTTGAGGGCTCGACAGAGACTTCTGGCGTCCCAGAAACACCCCCCTTCGTGTTGTCCTGGCCTGCTACTAGGACAACTAAAGAAGTAGGATTTAACCAGGACTGTGATGCTATATGGAAGAAGCCGAAGGCAAACCACAAGAGTTCAGGGGGCACTGAACCAAAAGCATTGGTGAGGTCCAGAAAGACTACATGTAGGTCCCTTTTCTGCCTGGATCTGGTGCCACAACATGCTGGAATGTTCTAAGCACCCAGAGTGTGCGTGTGAGTGTGTGGATATACTCATTTCGTCACAGATATTCGGCCATCCTCTGTGAAATGATGCTGAAGAAAAATTCACCCTCCACATTTAGTAAGCAGATTGGTTGGGCCACGTTGGGTCAGAGTGTGTTGTCTGTAAGTGATCCTCCAGGTCTTCTTTGTTGCTTTCAGAGCTCCATTTTTAAGCCTCCATGCTGGCGACAGTCAGAGCCGGAGGCATTGTGTTTTCAGGATATCCGCCCCATTCTCCTGAACATGATGTCTCAGTCACACCATGAGGAAACTTCTTAGAATTTGCCACAAACATTTATTTGGACTCAAGGATGAACTGATTAGAAACAGGTTGTCCAAGGTCAAAGTTCAAGGTCACTGTGACTTCACAAAACACGTTTTTGGCCATAACTCATAAATTCATTCACTAATTATGACTCAATTTAACTCAAATGTCTATAAGGATAAATGATGAAGTGATGACATTTTATATCCAAAAGGCCAAAAAATCAACCTCCCTATGACATCATAATGTTCTACTAAAACACCTCTGGTCATTATTCAGTGCTCTAACTCAAGAAGAAGGTGATTGTAGTTTTCCTTTGCAAGGAGACTTTTTAGAAACTTGAAGGGATCTTTATAGAACCATGTTCTTTCTTCCTTCTGCCTTTAAGATGATGCCAATCGGGGTTTAATGTCAAGTTTCCACCCCAGAGTCTCCTAAATTGTCTCCTTTCTCGACGAGGCACTCGATCTCCTGTCAGGGTCAGGTCAGCGTTCATTGTTTCCCAACGGTTTCTTGTCAGTGGCACCACTTTCCGGTCCAGTGTGTGTTGCCGTGAAGTCAGTTGATGAATCTTCTTCCACTCCACTCTAGGGAGATTTTTTTTTTTGTCATCTTTTCGTAGCTACAGTGGGTTTTTCCAACAGGCTGCAGATCCTGGGAAACTACAGGCATGGAGAGGTCACCCATGACTGTCCGACTGGGTCAGCTGTCTCTGCATGCCACCGTAAGGACTTTCCCCTGTCATCAGCTGATCTCTCTCAGCTGTGAAGACGGCAATACTCTACTGGAAGAGGGCAAGAGGGTAGGATTGAGAAATGTCTAGTACTTGAAGATGCAAAGGTTTTTGAATGCATCTGTCTCATACCTGGTCTGACGGAAGTCAGTGTACATTAGGTGTCGTACTGAAACATTAGCACCGCAAGTGTAGACACAGTCTGGTGAGCAACATAAGGCCATGGACTCATATTACAGTATAGGCTGGAGATGTAAACAACACTGTAGCAGAGAACGAAAGAATCATCCAGGAACATTTGAAAAATATTAGCTGAATGCTTTTGGAGTGAACTTGAATGCAGTGTTCGGCCATAAACCCCAGTGAGTCAGTCATTTTTATCACCTAAATGGAGCATGTTTGATGTTCAGTCACTGTCAACACAGTACAATACTGTACAACACTCTGAGTTCATTTTACACCTGTTCCAGCTCAAGAATCAAAAGTTTTTATAATGGCTTATAAACATCTAACTTTTAAAAAACACCAAAGATACTGTAATTTGCCTTTTATTGGTCTTGTGTTGCTCTGTATGTCCAGCAGGGGGAAGCCTAACCACTCCTTCAATTTGTAATGGAACATTGTGTCTTATAGTATCTCTTACTTAAATACAATGTATGAGTGGTGGGAAGTAACTAATTACATTTACTCAAGGTGTACACACACATGGAGAGAATTTGGATCATGTGTCTAATTAGATTTTTTATTAACCCAAAGCAGAAAGCACACTGAACAGGAGAGGATCCCAAGTGCTGGAGACTGTGGGAGCCAGGACGCCAATCACTGGCATATGTTTTGGGAAGGTCTGGTAAAGAGACATTTCTGGACAAAGGTCCAGAGATAGGTTGGACGCCTATTTGTGTATGTAGGTATCTATATATATATATATATATATTCTGGTTGCCTTTTTTTCTGTCTTTAAATTTAGATAAGTTACTGGATTGTCTCCCAACAAGTTAATGCACACATGGGTTAAGTTCATCCATTTTTCGGACTGTAAGTTGTTATGGTAAATTCTATTGGATACATTTTGTTTAAAAAGAAAAAAAAAGGAAAATGATGTTGAGAAAGGAAGGGTTGTTGGCCATGCTGAAAATATACACACACATAAAATCATTTAAATATTTCATGGAGTAAATCAGTAAAATAGTCAAAACTGCAGCACAGCTGTGTGTCAGTGCTGTAAGTCCAAAGCATATTTACACATTTAAAAGCCTTTAGCTTTGGAGGCAGGATGCTCCAGGTCATAGATGACCTTTGACCTTTGAGTTACACTCCTATCTGGGCTGCATGTTTGGATGTGGTCTGGTTTGAGCTTAAACAGGTCTGATGTGTGTGTCGTGTCTGTATTTCACCAGTAGGTGTCAGTCTTAGATCATCTATGAGCTTCAGGAGCGCGTCACTCAGTGAGAAGGTGACGATGGTGGATCTCTGTGTTCTTCTTCTTCAGATGGTAAATGATCTTGTTGTTGTTTTTTATTAAATGGATGTACAACATGTTCCAGCCACTCTGAACTTGTGAATGAACAAAGGGCAAATGTAAATTGTGTAATGTTAAAGTTGGAGTTTCTTCAGTCATGATATCCATGCTCATGAAGACAACCCAGTACTTATATCTATACCATACACTATTACATCACTGCACTGCATGAGACAAACAGAGAGCCTTATTCATCCCTGTACATCCTATGTGTCCTGAAAGAGAAGCTCAGGGGCAGCTTAGGTCACCTCGCCAACTTTCCACATGCAGGTCATCAAACAGCTGTGGAGTGTCCTCTGTGTCTCTGTCACGTCTGACAACATAACTCTGATGATGTCATCAGGGTTACCTCACAGAGAGGAGGTGGAGGTGTCTTACAAAACGAGGCCATTGCTTGTCGAAAGAACAATCTTCTATTTGTTAAATGAGTTGGACCTTCGGTCATGTCACATGATCTTCTTAAGCAGTTTGTCCACTTGTGCTTGAGTTGTGGACATTCGAATTTGCATTTTTTTTCTGTGCCCTTTGATTCATTCTAGGGAAAGAAGATAACAAGATATCTCAGCTTTCTTTTTTTTTTTTTTTAATTGAAGTTCTCTTTTGTAAGTCTCCCAACTTTTTGGAAGTGCAATACTAACTTGCTGAAGTATCCATTTAAATAGCTGAATTTATGCATATTTATCTTTATATGTATAAATTATACTTTATGTGTCTGGAGAGGTGGAACGGTCTGTGTGATGTAAAATTTTGTCATTTACATGGGTCTACATGGACATCCAAGAGCAGCTTCAAATTCATGGCAGCATGAACTGAAACTATGCGCCGGACATGTGTGAAAATGTTCACCTATGCAGCCGCCCAGGGGAGTGTAAACAGGATGCTGTGGCTTTTTTCAGTCTATCTGGCCTTTCACATCTTTACTCAACAGACTGAACCCTTGGTGTTTGTCTTATTCCTCCATTCAATTCCAAAATGATCTCAGTAACTACGTAGAAATATTATATTATCTGTTGTTGTTATTTATCAACAGACTGACTTGTTGGCAGGACGGAATAAAAATGTGACGTCACCAGTGAGAAGCTTAAACATGTGGCGGATGATGTGTTCCTCCATCATAACTAATACGAGCCATCAGCTGCTGTAAGCCATGTATGTCTTAGTGTGTGGCAGCATCTGGACTGAATCCACTCTCACTGATGCTGGTCACTGTTCCCTAACACCCCTTAATTCATGGGGGGATCACAGACACACACACACACACACACACACACACACACTCACACAGAACTGACAAACAAACATTCACAGCCTGGCTGATGGACAGACACACATACAAACACACCTAAACTACAATGTCATACCCAAATAGACAAGACAGAATGACACACATCAAACTGCTGGTGTAAGTGGTGAGCCACCCACCCACTCCACTCACACTCCTAATCCACCCCAACCCAAAAAAAAAAAAAAAAAAAAACCTGCCACCAGCCTCGTTCTGAGCACTCGGAGAGGGAAAATGTGTTTTGTTGCTAAGGAACAGTTTGCCTCGTGTCTCAGCAGGGGGTCTCCTTCTGAATATCATTATGTCTCCCTCGATTGGGGAGGACGACACATTTTTCTTTTCTGCCAATATTTATCTTCGGTTCTACTCGCTCTCCAGAGGCCCACGAAAACGTTTTCATTGATTAAAGGCGGAAGGCAGACTCCACCGCCAGACACCTCACCTCTTTTAATGTAAATTTATCAAAACGGCTGCACAGAGCCGTGGCAGGTGTCAAGGTTAGCAGCAGCAGTGTTTTGCTTTTCTTTAGGCAGAAGCCTGAAGAGAGAAAAAGGATGGTTATTAGGATAAAATGAATGTATGGCTGTTTGAGAGCCTTCACCTGAAAATACACTGCTGCTACAACACAGAGCTGCAAAGAATCAAAATGCTCAAAACTCATTTATATATTTATACATGCATATTGTGCCCCTTGTTTTTTTTTCATATAGTCTATATTTGTGTACACTTTTGCACCTTTTAAAACTATGCTGAATTAGCTATTAGCAGCTCCTGTCTGCAGTGTATCACGGATGTACAGACCTCTATCACTGGATCACTGTGATACTGAAGAAAAATTCAAAACATGAGAATTTTCCCAGGCTAGTTCTCTTGTTATATAATATAATATAGTTTTTTTCTGTGATCTCTAAGAGCATTAACAGATGTTTGTTCAGGATGGACATCAGAGATAATGACATCCTCAGGAAGTGGAAGTCACACCAATGCACCGTGCATTGCACTTGCATGGTGCAGAAAAACACACCCTGTGAGTTTAATATAAACTTGAATAATGAAGTAAACTGTAACTACTATTAAAACTTTTTTTTTTTTTTTTTTTTTAAACACATGGGTTGTTCTAAAAGACAGCGCCTGTAAATTGGATAATATTGCAAAACCCGCTCAGACAAACATTTGCAATTCACAAACAAATCTGCACTTTATCAAATCCCCACAAAACAAACACACAACAAATTAAGCAAAGTTACATTTCTGGTGTTGATGACAATTTGACGAATCTCACTCATTTGGCTGAAATCTGCTCAGTTCTGGTCACAACTTCAGTAAATGTCAACAAACAGTTGGTGTCTCAACACTGTGGAATCATTTCTGCTAATTCACTTTCATAGTGACATCATAATAATAATAATTTAACTGTCCACATCTATAAACTGACTGTGACCACCAGTACGTACAGAATATTTAAAAGGGTTAAAATAAGCTGTGATAAAGAAGCAGACTGTACAGACTGGAGTGGGCTACACATTTTCAACGTGGGGCTTTTGGGGCCCCTGAAATTTTCTCTGAAGTTATTATAAAAATGAGTAACAAACACTATAAAAAATATGAAAAATAAAAACAACTTTATTTAAAGAAAATTGAAACTGAAACTGCATTGTGTGTTTACAAAACTAACTCAAATAAACTAAAATTACAGAGAAAATGTCTTTATTTTTTTGTCTTTGTCAGTTTATTTCATACATCAGCCTGTAGTATACTGGGGGGGAGGGGTGGGCCTTTCTCAGATGGAGCAGTATCTTACAGCTGATTGGCTCTCAGTTTACGACCAGTGCATGCAAGTGTCCACAACATTTACTGTGTTAATGATGTCAGGTATTTTATAGTTAATTAACAGAGCTGCAGCTGGACAGTCCAGTTCACTGATGAGCTCAAGCTGAGTCGGTTGGATTCAGAGTTTTTTTTTTTTTGCTTCGACCTGCGTCTCACCTCAGAAACACAACTACACACATTTACACTTCAGGCTGCACACTACATTTCATGTTTTTTTTTGTTGTTGTGTACAGATTAATTTTCTTCTGGTTAATGACACTAACACACTGATTTGTTGATTTTTTTATTACACAATATTTTTTCAGACCTTCTTGAATCTTGCCCCTGACAAATCCCACACATTACAAAAAAACCTAAAACTAAAACTGACACTGAAACTAATAAAAACTAAACTAAAACTCAGCATTTTCAAAAAATAAAACTCAACCAAATGAGCAAACCTGCTTTAAAACCTAATTAAAACTAAACTGAAATTGAACAAAAAGTCGAAACAAAATAAAGATAAAAACGTATTCTTGAGCATTAAATGACAATATAATCTCAACTCCAAGGTCCTCTCACTAGCTTTGTCAGAGCTTTCCACCAAATGTCACAGTCTTCATCAGTGAGCAGAACTGACTGTGTGTCATCATGTGACCTGAGGGTGGAACATCGGTCTTGTAATAAACAGCTGGTTGTTCATGTGGTCTAGATTGTAACTCCCGTCTCCATTATTTTACTAGAACTAAAAATGAAACCTATGAATTCTAATAAAATGAAAAGTGAGATTCATGTGACAACATAAACGCACCTACACATGTAGACATACATTGAACAATACACCCTGAAATACATCATCACTTGATGTGTCATATCTTCCAGTTGTGTGACTTCCTCCCCCTCCGTCACTACCTGTCGAGACCTGTGAACTCGGTCGGTGTTAGATGAACAGAGCCGGAGTCAGAGCCGCGCTGACACTCGCTCACAGCTTCGCGTTCGGCAGCGGCTCCACAGCCTTTGTGAATGAGCCAGATTTGGATTTCATTGGGAGTATACGTGGAGCTCTAACTCGCCTGTTGTCTGTTTCCCAAAAGTTGGCACAGCCACAAGAGCCCTACAGAAGCTCGCTCCCACCCCACCCAGCCCTCCTCCTCCTCTTCCTCCTCCTCCTCCTCCTCTACGCTCCCTATTTCCACAGTAATGTGTCATTCCAACAAGCAGGCCAAGTGGAGAGAGGAAGAGGAGCAGTCTGCGTCCTCTTCTCCACTAATGAGTACCAGAAGCTTCTTGGCTTTTATCAAAGGAGAACGTCTGCAGCAGCCAGTCAGTCATCTCTGTCCACACTTACTCTGACCAGAGTGGAAGTGGATATTCATGGTCCCCAGAGGATATCTCCAAATGATTGAATGAACCTTTGACCTTTCTTCAAGTATCACATTTAGGTCAAATCGTCAACTAGATCACCACTGTTCATGAAATTTCCTGTAGACATTCAGGTTCTCCATGATTTGACCCTTTATAGAGCAAAATTTCACAATGCAGTGACAATCAATCCTTCTTTTTCTTCTGCAGAGGAAGATTCCCTCTGACGTCGGTGATCTCCTGACTTGTACTTTGGGCCATCATGAGTTGTTAGTTCAGAGTGTCTATATGTTTCCACAGCTATCAGATGGACTGTCATGAAGTTTAGTTCAGACATTCATGTTCCCCTCAGGATGAATTATAACAGCTTTGATCCTCAGACTTTTCATCCAGCGCTATCATCACCTCAAAAGCTGGACTTAGTGCTCAGTTGCTAATTAGCAAATGTTAGAACGCTAACACGCTAAACTAAGGTGGTGAAGTGGTTAACAAAGGCAACTCAGTGAGGTTTCCTCTGTCAACAGCTGAGTTTCCATCGCAAATTTTGTACAAAATAGAAGCGATGTTTTTAGAAAAGTCGACAAAATACAGTTGTCGAATGTTCTGTGTTTCCATTGAGTGATGTTATGTGGATAAAACTGGTTTTCTCCTCTAACAATATAATCCCAATTAAACATGGCGGCCGATTTCCAGCATCTGCTAATTGTTGGGACAACTGCATCCACCACTACAGCCGTTGTAATATTTAATTCAAGGCGACGACGGCATCTGGTGCACGTAGTGACGAAAGGCAAACCTCTCATCTCTGGCAGTGACCACGTATCAGGGATTTTTTGGGAGATAATAGTCGGCAATGTCTTTGGATGTCATGTGACTATTTATTTGTATAGCACCAATTCACAACACGTTATCTCAAGGCACTTTCCAAACAGAGCAGGTGTAGACCTTCTTTTTATAATATTATTTACAGAGACCCAACAATTCCCACCAAGAGAAGCGCTAGGCGACAGTGACAAGGAAAGACTTCCTTTTAAGAGGCAGAAACCTCGAGAAGAACCGAACTCAGGATGGGCGGGGCCACCTGACTCGACCGGTTGGACTTGAATGTGGAAAAAGTGTTTCCATTTCAATTTTGAGAAATACTGCTTTGTCTGATAGTCTCGCCTCAGCTCATGCGAACGTAGAATTTTTATGGGACATTTGAGTTTTTTGGAAAAGTGTTTCCATTACTCTGTTCTTACATTTTTGAGTTTGCAATTTCAAATTGCACAGTAAACAGGTTAATGCAAATGCAGCTAGTGTTAAGCGTAAGTCATTGCATAATTTAAGTAAGCATTGAGCTCACACTCAAATACACATTAATGGTGTTTCTTACTTAAGTCAGTTGTAAAATAGCTGGTGACAGAAAATTGCGAGTGGAATACCAGTGACTATGTGGGCAGTGTAGACGCTGATTAAAGTCTATCTGTGGTGCCAGGCATCAGATCAGTGGACTGAACAATGCAGCTGAAAGGCGTCTGGTGTAGACTGGTGTATTACTGGTGTCCAGGGCTCTGGAAGCTCTGGAGGTCCTGGTGCTCCAGTTTGGCACTTCTCTCTTCAAGGCTTAGATGGACATGAAACTCTCCTGGTTGAATCATCAGCACAGAAGATGGACAACCATGTTGGAAAATATCTGGTCCTTTGATAAAATAAAAGTCAGAGGCTAAGCCTATGTAGTAGGTAACTACAACTCCCATGGTGCATGTGTTTTAGTCTAAAACATCCAGCCACAACGTTCAGAATAGGTGTTATAGCCATTCGCCTCTGACAAAGCAAAGACAGAGTAGAAATCATTAGAGGTGATGGTGTCATTAAATCATCCACAAAGCAGAGCCACATTTTGTCTTTGCTGCAGATTATTATTGAGCACATGAAAGCTTTGGTGATGGCAAAATAGACCAGTTTTCAGTCCATGTAACATGAGCTGAGCATCAGAAAAGGTTTGGGTTTAAGGTTCAGGTTAAATTAAACTTCAGGTTGTAATGTTAAATGTTGAGAGCAGTCAGGGTGAAGTTGTAAATGAATCTAGAAGCGAGGACGGAGCTGTGAGTTTAGAAAACGTAACGTAATAAATCAAAGGTCCTCACTGGTGGCCAAAGACAAATGATTGTGTGTGGAGTGGCGGGGGGACCAGAGGAGACGCAGAGAGCACCCAGAGGACGCTGCGAGGGGCGGATCGGCCCCCACCGGGCCCGGGCCTCAGGACGGATGGATGGAGGGATTGTGTTGACAAGAGGGAAAGATGATGAGGAGGAGGAGGGAGGGGAGGCAGCCACACATTCAGCAGGGAAGCTGCGAGCGTCGGCCAGAAACTCATCAAACCGGTGGAAACACCTCCAACAACCCAGCAACAGCAGGACGCGCATGTGTGTGAGGTGGATGCTCATGTTTTTAGAGAGCCAGCAGTGTGTGTGTGTGTGCGTGTGTGTGCGTGCGTGTGTGTCTGTGCGTGTGTGTGTGTGTTAGCTCGGAAAAGTTGGGGATGTTTTGTGGGTGATGGATGGGAGCATTGAGGGAGGCTTCGTTCAACCATTGTTCATTTGTAAAGTACACAACTGTCCTGCCTAATTGCTCAGCCATAATGTCAGACTGCGATGAGTGATTACAGCCAGCGCTGACCTATTCTTTACATCAGTGCTCAGGGAAACTTCACCTTATCATCCCCCAGAGCGACAGAGCAAGAGACAACACACTGTGTTCATACTTCAACAGTGTACAAACACTTTTTTATTCACAGAATCTGAACAATAGCATTGGACCTGTGGAAACTCCTCCACATCCATCTGTGTTCTTTCATGGCTTTTTGTGAGTGTTTTGTAACGTTGTTTCACAGCATTAAAATTACAACACATCTGGGTGTATATGAGTGCATAGCCTATTCATTCATTCATTCGTTCATTCATTCATTCATGATCCCTGCAGGATGAATTGCAACAGCTTCTAGCACCAACATCAGGTCAACATAATTTGAATTCATCCAACACGCTGGTTTTTACCTAATTGCTAATTAGAGAATATTAGCATGCTAACATGTCAAACAAAAATTGTGAACAGCCTGTGAAACAGTAGCCCAGGCACGTTAGCATGCATTAGGCTCAAAGCACCACTGGGTGGTAGAGTTAATAAAGTAAAGTGGGAAATTCAACCTTCAGATGATGATCGCTGATGATGCTAACCAGCACTTTGACCCAAGAGAAGCATCATCATCATAAATGTACTTAGCTGTGTCCGAGTCGTCAGAGGATGTTCCACCAACAGCTCAGAGTTTCACATGAGACATATTAGCCTCAAGGTCGGCCCCTCAAGGCTCTACGAACAGCAAACAGGTAGTTATGTTATATATTAAATTTTTATAGTGAGGAGTAATTGAAGAAATAGTGTCTGAATAGGTCAAAACTACAGGAACAAAATGCTGGCACTCACAGGTGAATAGTCTATTTAATAAGGGGCAATCAATCACTTGCTGCAGGTGTTGCTGGAGTTTTGACTTTTTCCTTTCTCCATTCACCTTGGAAGTGGGTGAGGTTGAGCCAGAAACCTCTACTTTGCTTAAACAAATCCCATCACCATCTTCACCACTGGATGTTTTGTTGTTTGTTCTTTTTAAATTTAAAACTAGTAAAATAACATAATACAGAAGAAGTGGTTGTCATAGGATGTATGTATGAATTCTCATTTCCAATTGCTCATGACATGTCATTTTACTGACACACAAAAGGTCAATTCTTTCACTGAGTAAATGAACCTGAACAATCTGAAGTCATTTCTCACTGAAGGATCAGCCTGGCCAAAGACAACACTTTCAACACAACTGTCAGCCGCCTGCTTTTAAAAAAGCAAAACTTTATTTATACAACAGATTTCATTCCCAGTGGAAGCACAATGTGCTGCACAAAACATGAATTATCAAAGAAGTTGCAACCACAAAAACTATGACACAAACAAAACAAACACATAAATGATAGGATTGAAGAAAATAAAATAATTAAGAACAATAAACCATCAGTAAAAAAAGGTATGTAAATCAAAACAATTAAAAAGTAGAAATAAAATGTGATTAATGGAATAATAGGGACTCTGTCAGCGGACTGTGCAATGATTCCCACACACATCTGAATATGAAATGTACAAGCGCACAAAACAACAGTGTAGTTTTAATGGACCTCTCAGTAAAAACTCCATGAATCTTTTAACAGTTTACCACCAAAGTCTTCACTTAACATTCCTAACAGTTATCCTCTATACACAGGACGTCACCTCTGACTGCATCATTGTCAGTCATTTAACAGAACAGGATGAAAAGCTTTAATTTAAACAAAGTAAGGAATCACACAAATGTGTAAGTTGTGCATCAAGTGCAGATAGCTTTATTCTGCGGTGTGTGTGTGTGTGTGTGTGTGTGTGTGTGTGTGTACGTGTTGATATTCATGCCTTGCCCTCACTCCTTCCTAACTATGATAAAGTAGCCCCAGTGCTGCCATGGACGCTGCCCTACTCCCACTGCCCAGGCATCTGCTTCCTCTGCCTCTGCCATCAGGACTGGATTGGGTTCAGATCACCCGGGCTTCAGGGAGGGGGTGGGG